>NC_132885.1:4083793-4213793 GCF_030463535.1 Salminus brasiliensis
TAATGAATTGCCCACCACTAATGCAAGATTCTGCTTTGATTACTTTTATACTTATATACAGATAATATGGTAATTTAATTTAAGAGAATTCTGATGTTTGTTGGGTTGATGCCCATTTAGATGGACATTGTAAATAAAAACGTATTTCAGCTGATTCAGGCTTCTATAATAAGACACTGCTTGGATTGCCTTTAACAGGCCTTAAACACTGGCTGTGTGTTAGTTTAATATATATGAGATTTCTGCCGTAGATGTTTATTTGGTTTATACCCATTCAGATTCAGGCTGGAATGGATTGTACAGCTGAAAACATCAGTCATGTGATACTACTAATACAATATTCTGCAAAATGGTACTTTTAACATTAATTAACTTCATTTGACAACTTTTGCAAGTCCATGTATTGCTTTGTATGATTTGTATAATTGATGTATTTTAATATAATTTTTTTTTTGAAGTTTTATTGTAAAGAGATTTCTGTCATCTGCCTCAGTAAACATTTTTATGGCTATAATACAATAATGTAATGCACAGCAGTACTTTCTTTGCTCTTTATCAAGCCTTAAAAGCCCTGTATTCCCATTCAGATTAACACAGATTTGCTGATTTTGACTGATGCTAGGGGTGGGCGATATCAGAAAAATATTATATCATGATATTTAAAGACACAAATTCCACATTATACAGTATTTATCATGATACACATGATTGTAGACAAAATGTATCAGTAGCGATGGATTCTTAAAAAAAACGCTATTCAAATACTCACATCATCCAATACATGATACACTGCATCCAATTAAACTGCCCTAATTACACTCTCTGTAATGCAATTAATTGTGGATCAGTGTTCTTTAAGCATCCTCAGCTTGCTGTGTATCACAATAACCAAATTTATCACGATACGATAAAATATCGTCATATTGCCGAGCCCTAACTGATTCATACTTTGAGATACTAGTGCTATACTGCAAGACGCTACTTTGAATCCCGTTGCCAAGCCGTTAATTCCACACTAAGGAGTATTACTCAGTAACTACAGAGACGTCTGTACAAACTAGTGGGGTTTGTAAGTTTGTAATAACACTTTCGGCTCACCGGCGGGAGGAAATAGGCTGTTTAAGGGGTTAAACACTGGCTGAGATCTCTGTCGTAGATGTTTGTTTGGTTTATGCCCATTCTGATTCAGGCTGGAATGGATTATACAGCTGAAAACATCAGTCTTGTGATATCACTGCTACAGTTTAATGCAAAACAGTACCTTTACTGGCCATGTATTGTACATTTTTTAATAAGATAATTCTGCTGTTGGCCTCAGTATGGCAAATCTACGGCTATAATACAGTAACGTCATGCAAAACAGTGCCTTGATTGCCCTCAGCAAGTCCTAAACACTGATGATATATTAGTTTTTATAAGAGAAATCTTTGGTAGATGCTTATTTGACTCATTCCATTGGATTCCAATGGATTATGCAGCTGATGCAACTTCAGAACGGCAGTGCTATTGCTGTAATGCTATTGCTGTAATGTAATACTGAATTGCATTCGACGGTGCTTTGCCCTTGACAAGCTGAAATGCTGGTTGCGTGTTAGGATTTGTACCGTTGCACAGATAAACAACATGTCCAAATATTTGTGGACACCCCCTTGAGTTGTGCAAATGTAAAAAAAAAAAACTCTCAGCTCAACTTTCAGGATGGGATGAGTTGGGGAGTTGAGGATGATGAGGTGGGGTGTGATCCATCATCCAATATCTCACAAACGCTGTTGTCGCTGGATGCAATCAAATCCTCACAGCAGTGCGCCTCCACATCCTAGTAGAAAGCATTCCTCCATGGACAGTAGAGACAGTTACTCCAGTAAGGAGTAGCGGGATCCACTCTTTTTTTTTTTTTTAAAGCCCTTGATTTCTTTATAGGTGTCCGAATACTTTTGTCCTTTTATTGTAGCTCCTCTTAGCTGCGTTCAGCTCTCCTCGCATAGCAATATACAATCAAAGCAATAATTAAACCCTTAACTTCACACTGAGAGTGAGTCTGCATGGGTCTGCATGCTTGTGCAGGTGGGTGTTTTCAGGTATCGACTGCTGTTTTAAAGAAGTGACTCACGGCTAACGTGGCAGAGTGTAGAGGCAGCTGGATGTGTGTGACACTCTGCGTGGTTCCCGCATGTCCGCTGTGGCTGTGCTCCGGAGCGATGTGGCGGCTCGAAACCCCCGCTGATGCGATTATAGCCACGCCGGAGCTGGAAAAGCCTCTCGGAGGAAGAGCTTACTCAATGAAATGGTAATGACTTGGCATATCGGGGAGGAGGAGCAGGACTTAAAAACGCCTCTGGAGAGACGGGACGGTCTAACATGTCCCTGGAAGGGAAGAGAGACTCGCGGAGAGCGAGAGACTGCTTTAAGCCCATGTGCCAGCACTGATTAGCTATTAGCTTTCTCCAATGAGGAACACCCAGGAAGATGCAACCATGCCAGAACTTCAGGAGCTTTGCTTGTGCAGGATGGCAAATGCTTTAAGCTCCGGGACACATTCCTGTACTCCAGGGTTGAATACAGGAATGCTGGGAAGGGTTAATGTGAGCTAACATGATCGTGAGTCATTTCGGCGGTAACTAGCCCTCAGCTTTCCCTCATTAGCAATGTTTAGGTGGCCGAGGTTCCACTGAAATGGAGAATTCAGTGAGATTCACAAAGGACAAAAGTATGTGGACACCTGCTTACTCATTGCTTCTTCTGAAATCGAAGAGTGCTTCTGCTTTTGTTGGAGTAACTGTCTCTACTGTCCAGGGAGGAAGACTACTAGGCTTTCTACTAGATTTTGGAGGAGCATCGCTGTGAGGATTTGATTGCATTCAGCAACAAGAGCGTTAGTGAGGTCAGGATGTTGGATGATCACCATCCACACCTCGTCTCCCAAAACTATTGGATGGAGCACCCTCATCCATCATTCCGCTACTCCACAGCTCAATGCTGGGGGGCTTTATACCCCCGACTAGGCCACGCTTGGCATTAGGCCGCATGGTGCCGATAGGTCTAAATGCCACCTAAATTGGATTCATTAGAAGGGGTGTCCACAAACATTTGGACATGCAGTGTACGTAGTCTGCTTTTTGCTTCTTCATCTTCTAGAGCTGCAAGGCTAGCGCGCTAGCAGGAGAGCAGGTAGAGCTAATAACCTAATTAGCATCATGTTAGCCGCATGATTAAACCATCGCTCAGCGTGATGGAGGGAGGTTTCCGGTACTCTCTAATACTGAGACTTGCTGATGTGGTTTCTGACTCGGCATGGCTCTCGGTCGTCCATCACCTTGGACGTAAATATGAATGAAGTTCCGACTGTAAGTTGGCAGCTATGCGGCACGCATCGTATACGCCAGCCACCACATAAACAAGTCTATTAGCGATTGGCGAACACCTCCACACGGTTTGAGAGCAGTGTGATGATGGAGATCTGCAGCTTGGAGCTTGCTAATTGCTTGCTGTTAGCTGCCATCACCGGTTAGCTACATTATCAGCCGTGGCTCCAGTGCAGAACGAAGGACATAGACACCAAACATGTCTTCGGATCACAGCATTTGGTGCAAATGAGATTTTTCCACCACAGAGCTGCTTTAGATTATCCAGCTGTATTGAGAAATATTGTGGGGTTGGATGTATTCCCGTTACCGGAGCCACTAGAAATGTTTTGGTGATGGAAAGAGAAGGAAAGGAGAGGGGACACGCCAGCCGCCATGTCACGAAGCACAGCTTTAAGGGAAAAGTCCTTCGTTGAGCTCTTGAGGCCTGCACACGCGACAACCAATCATACCCGGCTTTCGCCTGCAGCCTGGTCCGTCAGGTGCACGACATGTCCAAAAGTTTGTGGACACCTCTTCTAATGAATGCATTCAGCTGTGTAAATGCACACACACAGCTTAAAGGTGCACGTATTTGTCACTGTACAGTGTAGACTGTACAGCGAAATGTGTCCTCCGCATTTAACCCATCTGGTAGTGAACACACACTCACACACACACACGTGTTAGGGGCAGTGAGTACACACACACACCCAGAGCGGTGGGCAGCCAACTCCAGCGCCCGGGGAGCAGAGAGGGTAAAGGGCCTTGCTCAAGGGCCCAACAGTGGCAACTTGCCGAGCCCGGGAATCGAACCCACAACCCTGTTATCGATATCCCGGCGCTCTAACCGCTGAGCCACCACTGCCTTGTCTAGTACCTGTAGAGAAGAAGTACTGCCAATAGAATAGGACTCTCTGGAGCAGATCAGTAAGCATGACCCTATTGGCACCATGCTGCCTAATGCCAGGCGTGGGCTAGAGAGGGGTGTATGTAAAGCCCCCCAGCATTGAGCTGCAAACATGTCTTGGCTGATTGACTGGATTAGCTTTAGCCTCAGCTCCAGTGAAGCGGAGGGATGCAGTTCTGCTCCCCGCCACACCGCCAGTAACGGTACGCTGTGTGTGCCAGTTTTAGGCCGGATTGCTCCGTTAAGCCTGGCTCCGGAGTGTTGGATGCTGTCTCGTTGTTGTTCAGTGTTGCGCCGGAGTCTTTAATGGCCTTATTATATTCGTTGTTTAAGTGCGGAGGGCTGAGGCCGATGACTTTCATTCCGCACAGATCTTAACTGTAAACAAAAATAAACCAAAGATCCACTTTGGGCCTGTTTTTGCCCAGAAATGCTTCTCCCGAGGGTGTTTTTTGGATTAGTCACAACCAGCGTCTGATTATTTCCTTACCGTCTGCATGGCTACACTGAAACACTAAATCAAATCCATAGTTTGGGTGAAAAAAACAGTGTTTAACCCCCCCCTCTTCAAAAAAGAAAAAGAAAAAAGAAGAATAAGCATTTGTTTGTTTTTTCCTCCAGTGTTTCATTGCAGCAGGTAGTGCTTCACCTTCCCATTGACGGATCATTTACATAATCAGCTTTCATAAACGGCTGTGTATCCCATTAAATATTGAGGCGGCATGTTCGGCGCGGAGCGAGAGGAGATGCATTATTGATCAAGGGGGAGATTCGGAGCTCCCGTCTTTTTCAGTCCAGGCTCATGAGAGGAATCTCAAAGTTGTGTCTGAAAGTGGTGCGTCCCCTCCCTCCCTAAACTCGGATAGACGGATCTGTGAATTGGACAGCTAATACCTTAATCAGGCTTCATTTCCTCCTGTCCAGACGCGTTCCTGGGCCATATTTAGTCCTCTTGTTCTATGCACAGGTGTAAAAATAATAACAAAAGCCGGAATGAGATGAGACGAGTGTGAGACGAGTGTGAGACGAGTGTGAGACAGGTTCTACCCCGACTACAGCCACCCGTTCCAGTCAGTCGGAGCCTGTGCTGGTTCTAGTCTGCACGTTTTGGGACAGCCTGAGAGTGTAAAACATGGCAGATTTCACAGTTTCCTCCAAAAATAGTCGATTAGTCGATTAGCTCAGACATATTTTGGGTTCTAAGACGTGTCTTGGGTTCTATATAGTGCTAAAAAAAGGGTTCTTTGGCTTATTATATTATATTGTGGCTTATAATTGTGGAACCTGTACTGGTGCTGTATAAGCTGGTGTGTGGTGTAGTAGAAGTAGTTCGATTCCCCTGCTAGGTGAGTCTACAGCACTGCCTGAATAAGAGTTTGATATTGATTGATATGAACACTATGTTCTCCTCCTCTGGATAAGAACGCCAGTCATAAATGGATGGAACCATGTTAATAATGTTCCATGAAGAACCATCTACAAGAGGATTTGCAAGGTATGCAAAGAACTGTTGAACCTAAAAATAACCCATTTAAGCATCCAGATGCAACCATGGGTTGGCCTGATTCAATATTGAACCACTGCCTTTACTAAAGAACCCTTGGAGAACCCTTGGAGAACCCTTTTATATGGGTTTAGGTAAGAAAAATGGACAAATGATGCATAAAGTGTAGCTTTTTAGAGGTTTCCAAGTGGTGGGCATAAGTGGTGCAGTGGTGGCTCAGCGGTTAGAGCTCTGGGCTATTGATGACATGGTTGTGGGTTCGATACCCAGGTTTGGCAAGCTGCCACTATTGGGCCCTTGACCAAGGCCTTCACCCTCTCTACTCCCTGGGTACTCACTGGAGTTGGTTGCCCACAGTTCTGGGTATGTGTGTGTGCTCACTGCCTCTAGAGATCCCTGAACATCTCCACATGGCTTTTAGATGGATTTGGATGGTGTTGATTGGTGTGGTGGTAGTTTTTGTTAAGCTAACCTCAGACACCAAACATGTCTTGGATGATTGATTGCATTGAGAGTGAGGCTGAAAACTGCATCAGTGTGTGAATCAGATGTTTGGCTTGGACCTGTTTGGAGAGTTCTCTATTTTCGAAGGGTTGTTTAGTAGGGGAATTCTGATCTGATCCTGTGGATCAGGATCCAGGCCAATCCAGGGATATTTGTATGGATTAGGTTTCTACTATATTAAGCCCAATCCACTTCAGATCCTTTGTTTCTGTTTGCTCTCTGTCTGCACCACTGAGGTAAACTCCAAAAACAGCAGCATAACTGTCTGCAGCGTGGAAGTATTTTATAGTGGAAAACGAACCCTTAATTATTACAGTGCCTGTGCTTAGACTGTATTTGAATGATCCCCCTTTCATCTAAACATAGGCATTTTAGATGTGAGCCTATGTGGCTGTTGTGCTATATAAAATTATAATGAGAAACTGTATAAGATGACGCTAGTCACTGCATTTGTACAGCACTTTCCCAACACTACATAATGTAATTTCACATAAACAGACCACACACCACACAAACACCATCAGGTTAGATTGTGCACCACTATTCATTCAGATATATATTCAGGAGAATATTAAAGTTATCGATCTTCAGGTAGGTCAGTCAAATCCATCTGTAATCAGTGATACACACACTATAAAGGTCTATAAACCGGTCTAGCTATATTGCATATCTCTGAAAACTGCATAGTTACACATTACAAATCCATGTAACCAGATAATGCAGCCCGCCATCAGCAGCCGGAGCCAGAGAGAGCACAACTGGCCTTGCTGTCTTCGGGTGGGTAGATGGCGCTCTCTCTGCACACGTGACTTCAGTGTGATGCTGGCCCGGGCATGGGCGTCTGCCAACCAATGCAACTGAACTGAGCACCGCTCTCCAATTTTACATACATTTGATTGTAATTTAAGAAAGCAGAACGTATTGGTACCACCCTGTTATTGAGAATAGGCATGGATTGTAATACACCTGACAAGTGACCCTGGTCATCTCCGTCCACAGGCCGGACCGCTCTCCTCCACTCTGTAATTACAGTCTAGTCGTCTCACGGCGCTCGACTGCAAATGGCCGTAATTGCAGATGTTTGTTGCGGTAAACAACTGCGCCGTCGCTAGTGGTGATGAATATGCAGGGGTCTGATGTTGACCCTCGGGGTGGCGCTGCTGCCATGTTGCTTTTACTACCTTAACGCTGATGTCTGGCTGTGGCCCAGGAGGAAGCAGCGGGCACATTTGTACCTGCTCCTCTCTGAATATGTCAGACACACTGTAGCCTTGGGCGAGATAACACTGCACTCGCCAGGGAAGCGAGTGGTGGTGGTGGGGGGGTGGGTAGTATGGGGGGCTTAAAACTACTGTTTTTTTTTCCACGGCTGCTGAATATTAATGACTGTTACTGTTTGATCAAGTAATAGCATTAAGTACGTTTGGGAGCTGAGAGGAGAACAGCTCTACCCACGCACTGAGAGAGAGAGAGAGAGAGAGAGAGAGAGAGAGACTGGGAAAAAGAGATAAATGGAGAGGAACTGCGGAGGGGAGGAGAAACGAAAGAGGGAGAGAGATGGAAAGAATGACAGAAAAGGTGAGAAAGAGGTGAAGGGGGTGAAAGAGTGATGGGGTAAAGAAAGATGAAGGGAAAAATGAAGCAGAGAATTTGAAAGAAATAAGACAGAAAGTTCCAGGATGTTCTCTGCATTCCTCCAACACACAAAAAAGCACCAGTCAGGAGACTCTCAAACCATCCAAACCATGAGACCCTCAAACCTCCAATCTTCAATCCCTCAGACCCTCGAAATCATCAACCTTCAAACCCTCCAAACCTCCAACCTTCAAACCCTCAGACCCACAAACGCTCAACCTTCAAACTCTCAAAACTCCAACCTTCAATCCCTCAGACCCACAAATCCTCAACCTTCAAACCCTCAAAACTCCAACCTTCAATCCCTCAGACCCTCCAAACCCTCAGACGCACAAACCCTCAAACCTCCAACCTTAAAACCCTCAGAGCCCTCAAATCCTCAGACTCTCAGACCCTCAAACCTACCAGCCAGCAGACCCTCAATCTTCAGACCCTTAAACTTCCAACCTTAAAACTCTCAGACCTTATAAGCCCTCCATCCTTTAAACCCTCAAACCCTCGAACCCTCCAAATCTCCACCCCTCAGACCCTCAAACCTATAGACCCTCAGACTCTCCAACCTTCATACCCTCCAACCCCCAGACCCTCAGACTCTCCAACCTTCATACCCTCCAACCCCCAGACCCTCAAACCCTTCAAACCCTCAGACACTCAGACCCTCAAACCCCCACACCCACAAACATCAGATTCTCAGACCCTCAAACCCTCAACCTTCAGACCCTCAAACTTTCAACCTTAAAACCCAACCGTCAAACCTAACAGCCAGCAGACCCTGAAACCTCCAACATTAAAACCCTCAAACCTTTAGACGCTCAAACCCTTCAACACTCAGATCCCCAACCGTCAAACCTACCAGCCAGCAGACCCTGAAACCTCAGACACTCCAACCCTCCAAACCTTTCAAATCCTCCAACCATCAAACCCTCCATCCCTCACACCCTCCTACTCTGTTCTTTCTTAGATAATCACACCCAGAGTGAAGTGACCCTCAGAAAGTCTGTTGTGTGTGTGTGTGCAGGTTGTGTGTGTGTGTGTGTGTGTGTGTTGTTCTGCTATTCCGCCTCATGCTGGAGCATCAGCATTAATGATCTCGAGCCGGAGCGCGTGGCTGAGGTTCCTTCAGTCTCCATGGAAACCGCAGAGCCAGAACACCGCGCTGAAAAAAAAACACTATATCAAAGTCATTTACACAGCAACCCAAAAAGGTTCCTACGTGTTTCTTAGCTTAGACTTAAAAGTGTGAAGTGAAAGTGTGTGGAACTGAGAATCTTCAAACTTTGCAAAAGAGAAAGGTTCACGCTCACATCTCGCATTTTACAAAAATGGTTCTAGAAGGGAATCATTAAATCAACTAAAAGGTTCTTTAAGCATGTTTAAACTAAAGATGATGAGTGTGAAGAACCCTTATATTGGTAAAGAACCTAAACATCAAGTGAAGGTTATTTGAATTGGTAGAGAACCTTTATATTAAGCAAAGAACCTTAAAATTGGTAAAGAACGTTTACATCAAATGACCCTCCAACCCTCAGACCCTAAAACCCTCCAAACCCTCAGACCCTCCAACACTCCAACCTTCAGACCCTCCAACCTTTAAACTCTCAAACCCTCCAAACCCTCAAACCATCAGACCCTCCAACACTCCAATCCTCAGACCCTCAGACCCTCCAACCTTTAAACCCTCAGACCCTCAGATCCTAAAACCCTCCAAACCCTCAGACCCTCCAACCTTTAAACCATCAGACCCTCTAACACTCCAACCCTCAGACCCTCAGACCCTCCAACCTTTAAACCCTCAGACCCTCAGATCCTAAAACCCTCCAAACCCTCAGACCCTCCAACCTTTAAACCATCAGACCCTCCAACACTCCAACCCTCAGACCCTCCAACCTTTAAACCATCAGACCCTCCAACACTCCAACCCTCAGACCCTCAGACCCTCCAACCTTTAAACCCTCAGACCCTCAGATCCTAAAACCCTCCAAACCCTCAGACCCTCCAACCTTTAAACCCTCAGACCCTCCAAGCCTCAGACCCTCCAATCCTCCAAACCCTCAGAGCCTCCAACCTTTAAACCCTCAGACCCTCCAAACCCTCAGACTCTCCAACCTTTAAACCCTCAAACCTTCAGACCCTTCAACCTTTAAACTCTCAGACCCTCCAACCCTCCAATCCCTCAGATCCTAAAACCCTCCAAACCCTCAGACCCTCCAACCTTTAAACCCTCAGACCCTCCAACACTCCAACCCTCAGACCCTCCAATCTTTAAACCCTCAGACCCTAAAACCCTCCAAACCCTCAGACCCTCAGACCCTCCAATCTTTAAACCCTCCAATCCCTCAGATCCTAAAACCCTCCAAACCCTCAGACCCTCCAACCTTTAAACCCTCAGACCCTCCAACACTCCAACCCTCAGACCCTCCAATCTTTAAACCCTCCAACCCTCAGACCCTAAAACCCTCCAAACCCTCAGACCCTCCAACCTTTAATTCCTCCAACCCTTAGACCCTCAGACCCTCCATGAAAACATGCGCACTCTGCTAGTCTGGGTTTCCTCCCTTTCAGTGACGCACACAGAAGCCAGTGTAGGGCTGTGAGCGCCCCCTGGTGGAGAAAGCTCAGTCTGATGAAGAAGAGTGAGTCTTTCTGCAGGTAAACCCAGGTTTGATCACAGCCTTGTGCTAAAAACACCTGATCTGATGACAGGCAGCACGAGCAGGCTCCTATTACAGCCGTGACGTTCACTCAAGCCGACTGTGCTGTTTATTAGGCTGATCTGCAATCAAGCGAGCGCAGCTTGAATAGCCGAGATAATTATACCTCTGCTTTTCGCTGTGTTCTTAATAATCAGCTCAGTTCACTTACGTGTCTTATTGGCTGGGTGGCTTAACATGCAGTCGTCACACAGTAGTTGCTGTTTGCTTTGTACTATGGGAAGGGGCAGCTAAAGTAAAAATGTGGCGTTGCAAATGTCAGTGCATGTGGACGCAGTGGGTCAGAACGAACTCTGGTATCTCAGGTCATGTTGGCTCATTTGTATTGATACTTTCCTTATGCAGACTTTACAGAATGTAAAGAAAAGCTTTACACCAGTGGAGATACAGGGTCTTGCTGACATTTGTGTGCTTTTATGTTTCAAAAACATATAATATATATATATATATGTTATATTTTTAGATTTCTTTTGTTACTGTGCCTTTAAAACTGATGTACCTTCTATTGACAAAAGTATTGGGACACCTCCTAATCATTTAGTTCCATAAAATGTATCTGTATGTCATAGGAGACACCGCTGCAACAGCAACAACAACTCAGCTGGTGAAATTTCCTCCCTCCTAGATCTTTCTCCATCAGCTGTGAGTGGTGTTATTATTGAACAGTGGAAGAGTTTAGGAGGAACAGCTCACAGAGAGCAGCTCAGTGTCCACCGAGTGTCTGTCAGACCACGTAAAGTTACAGAGCAGGGTCAGGGCCGAGTGCTCCAGACCTGCTGCTACCGGTAGAGCTTAGAGCAAAGGTGGGCCAGCACCATATTAATAACGCCTATGGGTTTAGAATGGGAGGTCATTAAAGAAAGATCCTGTAGGTGTCCCAATACTTTTGTCCAGAAAGTGTATGTAATGTTAAGTAGCTTTAATGGTCATTATACAGTACAGCATCACTTGTACCAATGCAACAGATCTGACCATTCGAGGCATGGACTCTGAAGGTGTCCTGTGCTACCTGCCACCAGGACCTTTAAGTCCTGTAAGCTGATGCTTATGTGAGGTGTGGCCTCCATTAGCATCATTGTGAGCCTTGGGCGCCCATGATGTTCACCGGTTGTCCTTCCTTGGAGCACTTTTGGAAGGTACTGACCACAGCATACCGGGAACACTCTATCCCAGATGTTCTGGAGATGTTCTGGAGATGTTCTGGAGATGTTCTGGAGATGTTCTGGCTCCAAGAACTGACTTGACCGATGGAGCCACGGTACATGAAGCTACTCAGTGCTTTTTCACTTCTCCTGCCGGTGGTGCTGATGATGGCATGTCGGCCGTGATGGACTGATGGCACGGTGGGCTACAGTTTTTGAGACTGCTCTCACTCTCACACTTTCATACACTGTGTCAGGGCAGGGCCTTGTTCTTAAGGCCATTAACAGTCACTGCTCGCTTTAATGCCACTGTTATTGTTCTCTGCTGAGCAGATGTCGGAGATTTACAAGCAGCTGCCTTTTTTTCCCGCTCTTTGTCATTAGTTCCTTTATTCTCCCAGTGTGACGTTTTTTTACCGCGTCATTTATTTCAGCTTTGAAAGGTTTTCATTAGTTTGATATGGTTGTCCTTTATTTATTTATTAAAATCCTAATCCTTAATTGTTTGCAGTGATGTCGAGGCAATTATGGACCCAAACCAGGTTTTAAAAGAAGGCTTTTTCTGTTTTCCTGTTTCCCCCCCATTCCAGCTCTAGTCTTGCCTCCTGATTCTTGTTAGCGAAGCCATGTTCATGAAATTGGCAAGCTGTCAATGTGTCAAAGGGATCATTCTCTGGATTGTGTGTATGTGTGTGTGTGTGTGTGTGTGGAGTGCTGGGAGAGTGCTTTGGGCCTGGCAGCAGAAAGCTTTATGTCTCTGAGTCTCTGTGCTAAATGTTTTTAGCAATGCTATCTCCTGTTTAGTCTTAAAACCTGGTGTTTTCTGTCTGCAGGCCGTCTGTGTGTGTGTGTGTGTGTGTGTGTGTGGAGCCAGGTGTGTTTTGCTCTTGTCTGTGGAGATCTTCAGTGCTGAAAGACGGACTTAGCCCTAAAGCTGTGTAGCTGGCTCGTTCCTCATTCCATCACTAAAACATTCCCTCGGTGGGGGACGTATTCCATGGATTTCTCAAAATCTCACCCAGAAATCAAGCTGGACTCATCTAACCATCAGGCCAGGGTTGAGGTGAGCCCACGGCCTACCTGGCAATCATTGGGCACAGGGCAGGATAGGGTTCAAGTCCATCGCCGGGTACTGCACACAATCCAGAGTACCTAGAGGTGGGAGGAAACCCCCATTTGGGCATGGAGAGGACACAGAAGACCACCAGGAACATTGCTGGGAGGGTTTGAGTCCACAAGGGCATCAGCTGTTTAACTTATTAATGGTTTTTGGGCGGTATACTATATGGACAAAAGTATTGGGACACTTGATCATTCATTATTTCTTCCGAAATTACCTGTCTGTACAGGGAGGAAGGCTTTCTGGTAGAGTTTGGAGGAGCAATGCTGTGAGGATTTGACAGCATTGAGCGACTAGAGTAAGACTTTGTGAGGTCAGGATGTTACCCCAACTCATCCCCAACTTATTCCCAACTTACCCCAACTCCCCAACCCATCCCTAAATTTTCAATTTATTCCCAAACTCCCAAACTCATCCCCAACTCCCAAACTCATCCCCAACTCCCAAACTCATCCACAAATCCCCAACTCCCAAACTAATCCACAAATCCCCAACTCCCAAACTCATCCACAAATCCCCAACTCCCAAACTCATCCACAAATCCCCAACTCATCCCCAACTCCCAAACTCATCCACAAATCCCCAACTCCCAAACTCATCCACAAATCCCCAACTCATCCCCAACTCCCCAACTCATCCCCAACTCCCCAACTCATCCCCAACTCCCAAACTCATCCACAAATCCCCAACTCATCCCCAACTCCCCAACTCATCCCCAAATCCCCAGCTCATTCCCAACTCATCCCATGCCAAAAGTACTGGATGGAGCACCACCATTGTTCCAGAGAACACAGTTCTTCCACTGCTCCACAGCTCAATGCTGGGGGGCTTCATACCCCTGGGTATTGTGATCTCTTTCCCTTTTGATCGGTCAAAGCATTGGTCAGTGTAAATAGATAGATAACTCCTATTTCTGCTTTAGGGAAAGATATTTCAGCTTTAACTGGTGGTGATCCTGCAGTTCGTCCGCCGCAGGTTAGCAGAAGCAGGTTAGCAGAGGCGGGTTTGCTGGTGGTGAAGCCGCAGGTGCTCAGGAAGCAGCTGATAGATCTCTCTGATGCTGTGAGAGCTCTGGGTCTCTGAGTCATTAGCCCGGTCAGTGTGAGCGACGGTCAGTCATCTGCTCTTCTTTCACTCTCGGAGCGTTTGGCAGGTGTGGAATCTCGCTTTTGGGGCCCTGACTCGTAAACACAGGAATGCTGGCGTTAAGCTTCAGCTGTGGCCTTTGATTTCTCCTTCATCGTCCTCCTCTTCTTCCTCTCTCACCCTCTCTCTCTCTCTCTCTCTCTCTCTCTCTCTCTCTCTCTCACACACACCCTTTCACTCTCTCTCTCTCACACACACCCTTTCACTCTCTCTCTCTCTCTCTCTCTCACTCTCTCTCTCTTACCCTTTCACTCTCTCTCTCTCTCTCTCTCTCTCTCTCTCACACACACTTTTTCTCTCTCTCTCTCTCTCTCTCTCTCTTTCTCTCTCTCTTTCTCTCTCTCACACCCTTTAACTCTCTCTCACTCTCTCTCACTCTTTCACTCTCTCTCACTCTCTCTCTCTTACCCTTTCACTCTCTCTCACTCTCTCTCTCACTCTTTCACTCTCTCTCACTTTTATTCACCCTCTCTCTCTCTCTCTCTCTCTCTCTCTCTCTCTCTCTCACACACACACACACTCTATCCCTCTCTCTCTCTCTCTCCCTCTCTATTTCTCTTTTCTCTCATTTAGTTCTTTTTCTTCCCTCATTGCTCTCTTGCTCTCTCTATCTCCACCCCCTCCCACTGCTGCTGCAGGTGGATTGACTCATGCGGCCTGTGAGTCACTCATGAACACGCACACACACACATACATACACACACATATATACATAGAGAGAGAGAGGGAGAGAGAGGTAGAGAGAGAGCGCGGACAAGAGTGGAGAGATTTGCCACCCACTCAATGCCGAGGTGGAGAAATAGCGCGAGAGCGAGAGCGTCTGAGAGAGTTTTAGAGAGCGAGTGTTCTAAGCTTTCGCTCAGTGTAATATTTCTTGCACAAACCCACTCCTCTCTCTCTCTCTCTCTCTCTCTCTCTCTCTCTCTCTCTGCCTCTTCCATTTACACTAACAAAAGCATTTTTGCCAACTAATTCCCACCCTCACACACACACACACACACACCTTCATCCCATATAGGCTATATGGACAGAAGTATTTGGACACCTACAGGAGCTTTCTTTTATGACCTCCCGTTAGGCATTATTAATATGGAGCTGGTCCCCCTTTGCTCTCAGCTCTACCAGAAGCAGCAGGTCTGGAGCTCTGCTGCAGTTACTGAGTCAGTTGGAGGCTTTTCTGCACTCTGCTCTGAGCTCAGCACTCGGCCCTGACCCCGCTCTGTAACTTTACGTGGTCTGACAGACACTCAGTGGACACTGAGCTGCTCTCTGTGAGCTGTTCCTCCTAAACTCTTCCACTGTTCAATAATAACACCACTCACAGCTGATGGAGGAAGATCTAGGAGGGAAGGTCTAAATTTCACCAGCTGACTTGTTGTAGTTGGTGCAGCGGTGTCTCCTATTACATACAGACCCACACTGGAGTTCAGGGAGCTCTTCAGAACCTCCTTCTTTCACTGATGTGTGGAAGAAAGGAAAGGCAGACTGCAGGGCTATGGGGCTGGATTTTATACACCTGTAGTGGCAATGGGACTGAATGAGACACCTGAATTCAGTGATTAAGAGAGGTGTCCCAATACTTTGTGTTACTTTTTGTTATGATGTGAATAATTTTCTTTACATTGTATCAGATAATGGACCAATAGAAATGCTAGAAATGCCACTTCTGGGACCGCAGCTTTAGCTATCCATGAGCATAGTGCTAACTAACATAACTACATGTTAAAATCATCACACATACGTGTTTAAGTGGCTTCCAACATTATTCGGCACTACATCTATAAAATAGCCTCTGAGTGTGGTTTAGGCATGCTAACACGATGCTAACACGATGCTAACGGTTAACTTACGGCTTTAGTAAGTCCGCACTGCTGCAGAGCGCTGAGGCACGGCCTTAGGAGCCACTTGGCCCTGCAGTGGAAAATAGGCCAGAAAGTGAACCCTCTCAACCCTTCAAAACACAAATCACATTACCATTTTACACTAGAATTTTTAATAATAATTAAAAGAATTATAGTAATAATAATCATTTAAATAATTTAATAATAATAAAATAATGCAAGATATGTTTTTACATTTATTTATTGAGAAAAATTATCCAGCAGAAATGATGAAAGTCAAACCCTTGGCTGTTCCTGGTGATCAGTCTTCCTTACCCTAAAACTGCCCCAGCTTAGTGATGTTGGTGGGCTTCCTTGGATAAACTGCTCTTTTTCAGGTCCTTCCATGAAAATGGGGGAAACTCTCTCAGGGAAAATCACTGAGAAAGCACCGCAGTTAATAGTATGGCAAGTTACAAAGAACCCCAGGGTCCCATCTACGGACCTACAGGCCCCTCTTCCCCTGGATAATGTCAGTGGACCTTACTCACCCAGCATTCTTTACATTTACATTTACAGCATTTAGCTGACGCTCTTATCCAGAGCCACTTACATGGTTACTCGTATTACAGAGGTCAGAGGGCCAGTGTAGTGTTAGGAGTCTTGCCCAAGGACTCTTATTGGTGTAGTGCAGCATAGCCACCCAGACTGGGAATCCCACCTGTTCTTAACTCCCCCTAGCACTAGCAATGCTCCCGACACTCTTATCAACAAATGTCCCCTCCGAATTCATGCGGGTCCCGCCACCGCCTCTTCTCCAGGGCTGCCGACACGCCCGGAGGAAAGCGCCAGATCAGCCTACATTGCTTTTAGAATGATGGAGAGAGAGGGGACACAGAGAGAGCGCCATCTACCCACCCGTAGAGAGCACGGCCAATTGTGCTCTCTCAGACTCCGGCTGCTGATGGCAAAGCGGCATGGCTCAGGACTCAAACTCGCGACCCTCGGACCATAGGGGCAGAACCCAGAACCAGAGGTTCGCTGGAGGTCAGATCAATTCCAAATTGACCCTTTGGGCTCAAATGGAAAGTGTGAATGAAGGAGAAGATTGTGTGTAATATTAGATTTGATGGAATCGTCTCTGGTGCTGTCTCTGTCCCGGATCCATTGTTCAGTTGAGAGTGGAGGCCTTGGAGTAGCACACTGAGATGCTGCCCTTGTGTTCATTCATCCTCATCCTTCAGCTTCAGTGCTGCTCCAGCGTGAGGCTGATTAAGTACAATGTGATTTAACCATTCCTGCAGACCTTTCTGGAAAACGCCCCGCGCGAGATCAGGAGTTTAATTCCTAAAATTGGATTCCTGTGGTTGCATGTGTTTGTCATTAAGGGACAGCCGAGCGCAGACCCTCTCCACTTGTTTCAAAGGGGAATCAGGCTCAGTAACGAGTGCCTGAAGCCCTTAAAGTGGTGCTTCAGCCAAAAATCTCATTTACACAGGGCTCAACCTCCCCCAAATGCAGTGAATATCACTGGCCACTTTATTAGAAACACCTACCTTGTGCTTCTTCCACTCACTGGCCACTTTATTAGAAACCCCTACCTTGTGCTTCTTCCACTCACTGGCCACTTTATTAGAAACACCTACCTTCCCCTTTCACTCACTGGACACTTTATTAGAAACCCCTACCTTGTGCTTCTTCCACTCACTGGCCACTTTATTAGAAACACCTACCTTCCCCTTTCACTCACTGGACACTTTATTAGAAACCCCTACCTTGTGCTTCTTCCACTCACTGGCCACTTTATTAGAAACACCTACCTTCCCCTTTCACTCACTGGCCACTTTATTAGAAACCCCTACCTTGTGCTTCTTCCACTCACTGGCCACTTTATTAGAAACACCTACCTTCCCCTTTCACTCACTGGCCACTTTATTAGAAACCCCTACCTTGTGCTTCTTCCACTCACTGGCCACTTTATTAGAAACACCTACCTTGTGCTTCTTCCACTCACTGGCCACTTTATTAGAAACACCTACCTTGTGCTTCTTCCACTCACTGGCCACTTTATTAGAAACCCCTACCTTCCCCTTTCACTCACTGGCCACTTTATTAGAAACCCCTACCTTGTGCTTCTTCCACTCACTGGCCACTTTATTAGAAACCCCTACCTTGTGCTTCTTCCACTCACTGGCCACTTTATTAGAAACACCTACCTTGTGCTTCTTCCACTCACTGGCCACTTTATTAGAAACACCTACCTTGTGCTTCTTCCACTCACTGGCCACTTTATTAGAAACACCTACCTTGTGCTTCTTCCACTCACTGGCCACTTTATTAGAAACACCTACCTTGTGCTTCTTCCACTCTCTGGCCACTTTATTAGAAACACCTACCTTGTGCTTCTTCCACTCACTGGCCACTTTATTAGAAACCCCTACCTTGTGCTTCTTTCACTCACTGGCCACTTTATTAGAAACCCCTACCTTGTGCTTCTTCCACTCACTGGCCACTTTATTAGAAACACCCACCTTCCCCTTTCACTCACTGGCCACTTTATTAGAAACCCCTACCTTGTGCTTCTTCCACTCACTGGCCACTTTATTAGAAACACCTACCTTCCCCTTTCACTCACTGGCCACTTTATTAGAAACCCCTACCTTGTGCTTCTTCCACTCACTGGCCACTTTATTAGAAACACCTACCTTCCCCTTTCACTCACTGGACACTTTATTAGAAACCCCTACCTTGTGCTTCTTCCACTCACTGGCCACTTTATTAGAAACACCTACCTTCCCCTTTCACTCACTGGCCACTTTATTAGAAACCCCTACCTTGTGCTTCTTCCACTCACTGGCCACTTTATTAGAAACACCTACCTTCCCCTTTCACTCACTGGCCACTTTATTAGAAACCCCTACCTTGTGCTTCTTCCACTCACTGGCCACTTTATTAGAAACACCTACCTTGTGCTTCTTCCACTCACTGGCCACTTTATTAGAAACACCTACCTTGTGCTTCTTCCACTCACTGGCCACTTTATTAGAAACCCCTACCTTCCCCTTTCACTCACTGGCCACTTTATTAGAAACCCCTACCTTGTGCTTCTTCCACTTACTGGCCACTTTATTAGAAACACCTACCTTGTGCTTCTTCCACTCACTGGCCACTTTATTAGAAACACCTACCCTGAGCTTCTTCCACTCACTGGTCACTTTATTAGAAACACCTACCTTGTGCTTCTTCCACTCACTGGCCACTTTATTAGAAACCCCTACCTTCCCCTTTCACTCACTGGCCACTTTATTAGAAACCCCTACCTTGTGCTTCTTCCACTCACTGGCCACTTTATTAGAAACACCTACCTTGTGCTTCTTCCACTCACTGGCCACTTTATTAGAAACACCTACCCTGAGCTTCTTCCGCTCACTGGTCACTTTATTAGAAACACCTACCTTGTGCTTATTGCGCTCACTGGCCACTTTATTAGAAACCCCTATATTGCGCTTCTTTCACTCACTGGCCACTTTATTAGAAACCCCTACCACCGTTCATGTGGGTCAGCAGACGCTGTTGAAAGTTGCGTTGAGAGCCGTCGCGTCCCGTGGTTTTTATTTTTTTGGCGGAAATCTAATCATTCTCTGTAACAGGAGGACATGAACTCGCAGTGGGGCGTAATTTCATTTGCCCTGTTTGTCAGGTGATGTTTGTTAGGGCTTGCTTCGTTTCACTAAATTGTGTTTTAAAGCACAGTGGCTCTGCTCTGTCTCTCCTATCCCCCCAGACTTGGAGTGGCGGCGTGCAAATCTGCATTTAAATTGAATTTGGGCACATTATTAGATTTGCCTGAAAAAGCGACGGCTATGCGTGCGATGTCTACATGCAGACGCAATTTTCTTTCTTTCGTTTTTTTTATTTTATTTTATTTTTTTATTAATGCACTTGAGCAACTGTGTCATGCTAAGTAGTCTTCTAGCCCTGCAGCCTCCCAGCGTGCTTGAAGCGGAGACGCTGCGTCTCATTAGCCGGCCCTGGACAGACAGCTGACGGCTCTGTCTCTTTTAACCGTTGACCCAGACGGGGAATGCGCCTCAATTATCTTCTGTGTTTACTTTGTCACCGCGTTTGTGATGAACATCAGACTCCGTTAAGCCCTGTGAGCTCGTTAATAAGAGAATCCCTTTCAATAACATCCGGATTTACACCGCCAAGCAGGTAGTGCAATTTCGTGAATGAGAGCCGTGCTTGGCTTGGAGCTCCCATTAACAAAGAACAAAGACTAGTGGGAATATGGAGGTGATTTTCCGGAGCGTTGTGGAGTGTTTTCCACGCAGCAACACACCTGCTTCAGCTAATCAGACAATTAATAAGCCCTTCATGGGTGAGATCAGGAGTCCTGGAAGAGGACAGTGGCACTCCAGGAGCCACACATCTACCATGCTTAGTTTTAGTATTAGCTGCACTATTAAATTTTAAAAGTTTGTGGACACCTCTTTCAGCTCTACTTTCAGTTGGGCCCATTGCTGACACAGACGTGCAAATGCTCAAAAACACAGCTTGTCTAGTCCCTGTAGAGAAGTACTGCCAATAGAATAGGACCCTCTGTCTAACAGATATAAACATGAACCTATTGGCTCCATGCTGGCTAATGCCAGGCGTGGGCTATAGAGGGGTATAAAGCCCCCCAGTATTGAGGAGCTGTGGAGCAGTGGAAGAACTGTGTTCTCTAAAGATGATGGATGGTGGAGCTCCATCCAATACTTTGGGGATAGGATGAGTTGGAGTATTGGGGATAATGGTTAAGGTGGGGTGGGGATCATCCAACATTCAAAGCTCATTACCTCTTGTTCTTGTTAGGGAATGCAATCAAATCCTCACAGCAAAAATCCTCCACAATCTAGTAGAAAGCTACCTTTGTGAATAACAGTGAATAAGCAGGTGTCCCAATACTTTTGTCCATTTAGTGTATGTCTTGACTTGACTGTAGGTTAGGGAGAATATTGAGGGATTTTTTGCTTATAGCAAGCAAGCAGCTTTTTTATTCCTCCTCTGTATGGACAAAAGTATTGGGACACCTGCTTGATCTATATATATATATGTATATATATGTAATTGCATTGAGTACAGTGAGCTTACAACTGGATATTTAGCATCAAGCCGATGCTACAGACAGGAAAAGTGGGCATTTATGCCGGTTCTAAGTTTAAACCCGCTTATCTCACAGCTGTTGAACTCCTCCAAAAAAGTTCATGCAATATGCATGAGGTGAGAGCGGAGCATGCGAAGGTGCCGGATGCTTTGTTAGCGTGTCGCGTTCCGGCGTCTATCTGCTTCATGTGTTCTTCAGCAAATGAAATAAAAATGTTTATGGATTTTATTTTCTGTTCTCCACTGCTGGCAGCGATGCTAATGTGGTTTAACAAGAGCGTGATGATTCGAGGGTAAACAGAGTGTGTTTCGGAGACTGGGCTGGGATGTGGGCTGAGCTTGCTTGGAATAGCATCTCTGTTACAAGGCCAGATGATTCACACTGTATCAGTCGGCGCTATTCCTGGCCCCCCTCTTTAACCCGCAGCGCCGTAATTGCACACATGCAAAACGATCTCCTCGGCCTGTCGTCGTCCAAGTGATGAAGATCTCTCCTGCTTTCAGATGGCGTCGGTGTAATTAGGACTCAATCCAGACCATTCATAACAGCAAACTGCCGCAGCCATGACACATTTACAGCACTTTTGTCACTTTGTTCTAATTCTAAAAATGCAGGGCTGGATGGATGCGCTGCTGAGCATGTACTCGGCTCGCTCATGCAGATTCCTCCTGTACAGCAGCCGGAGCATTCGACCCTTCCTCTCTAGAGACTCAGACAGGTGCTCAGAGGTGCTTCTTCCACTCACTGGCCACTTTATTAGAAACACCTACCTTATGCTTTCACTCACTGGCCACTTTATTAGAAACACCTACCTTATGCTTTCACTCACTGGCCACTTTATTAGAAACCCCTACCTTGTGCTTCTTCCACTCACTGGCCACTTTATTAGAAACACCTACCTTGTGCTTCTTCCACTCACTGGCCACTTTATTAGAAACACCTACCTTGTGCTTCTTCCACTCACTGGCCACTTTATTAGAAACACCTACCTTGTGCTTCTTCCACTCACTGGCCACTTTATTAGAAACCCCTACCTTGTGCTTCTTCCACTCACTGGCCACTTTATTAGAAACACCTACCTTGTGCTTCTTCCACTCACTGGCCACTTTATTAGAAACTCCTACCTTGTGCTTGGGCACAGCAGTGACACTGACATAGTGGAGTATTAGTTAGATTAGTTAGATTAGAGTAGTTTTCCCCGTTCTAATATTGCCACAATAGAGGAAGAAATACAACTGGAAAAGGAGTCAAAAATGAGATCTTTCGGAGCTTATAAGCACAATATATAAGCTTATATATACTTTATAAAATGACAAAATTATTGGGACACCTACTCGTCTGAAACCGAGGGAATTAAAAATGTTATATCCTGCTTCTGTTGTAGTAACTGTCTCTACTGTCCAGGGAAGAAGGCTTTCTACTAGATTGTAGAGGTTTTTGAGAGCATCGCTTTGAAAATTTGATTGCATTCAGCGACAAGAGCGACAAGGATGTTGATTGATCCCCAACTCTCCAACTCATCCCAAAAGTATTGCATGGAGCAGCGCCGATCATTCCAGAGAACACAGTTCTTCCACTGCTCCACAGCTCAATGCTGGGGGGCTTTATACCCCTCTAGCCCACGCCTGGCCACCACTACAGGTCATTAATTGACCGCAGAGTTATTCGGCCTTGTCTGGAGTGGTCGTTGGCTGGTGCAGTGACATTTTCCATCATTGCCACCAGGACCACACTGATGGCCTGTTTGAATCTGACGCTGACATTTCTCTTTGCACACTGCAGATCAATGCACAAAACCTGCTGCAGTGGGTTCAGGTATACATGCCCATGTGTATATGTGTGTGTGTGTGTGAAGGGGATTGCCTGGGGCCCTGAAAGATGGAGTGTGGAATGCTCATCGTTTGGGGCCAGGATGAGTAAGTCGCGCTGTCCCGAGGCAGAGGTTTAATTCACAACATCTGAGGTCTTTTCGCACCATAGGAAATCGTCCCCGATCTGTCAGCAGGGGGAAAGCTCTCTGTAATTTAAAGTGTCCTGCCCCCTTTTTTTTTTCACTCACAGGCTGCATCGTAGCGCCTGGATTTATGGAGCTCCCTCCGCAGCCGGCCTCCGGTCCGCCAGTGATGTTAATGGCCGGAGAAAATATGAAGTCATGGCCGCGGTGTCTGTTTTTTCGTGTGTACAAAGCCTTAAGAAGCAAAACAGTGGGGTAATAATATCCGCGCCCTGCGTTGGGCCTTGCGAGGCGGCGCGGGTGATGTCATCCTCCTGAGGCGCACTGGAACGGAAAAGTCACTTTATGTTGAAGCTGGAACAGACGGGACCATTTTAAGAGCCCTGTAGTTTCCCTGTTGTAGTCAGAGATGTCGGAGTGGGGGTTCTGCTAAGCTCTCCTTAAACCCCAATTAGCGATTGCTAAAGTGGCAGGCTAGTTGTTTTCCCAGCACTCCTGGAATAGGGGGAATGTTGAATGAAAGGTATGACATAGTGGAGTATTAGTTAGATTAGAGTAGTTTTCCCCGTTCTAATATTGCCAGATTTTTCAGACTTTCGGACCGAGAACAGGAAGTTGAGGCAGGCTATCATCACCCATCAACAATAGAGGAAGAAATACAACTGGAAAATGAGTCAAAAATGAGATCTGTCGGAGCTTATAAGCACAATATATAAGCTTTTATATATTTCATAAAATGACAAAAGTATTGGGACACCTACTCATTTGAAACAGAGGGAATTAAAATATGTTATATCCTGCTTCTGTTGGAGTAACCATCTCTACTGTCCAGGGAAGAAGGCTTTCTACTAGATTGTAGCACTGCTAAGCTCTACTTAAACCCCAATTAGTGATTGCTATAGTGGCAGGCTAGTTGTTTTCCCAGTACTCCTGGAATACGGGGACTGTTGAATGAAAGGTATGTTGAATGTTGAGGAACACTTGGCAACCTAACGAGCTCAAGCTCAAGGTGTAGCAGACATCCCATCTCTCCTGGAAGTTCTGGGAGCAGGACAAATGAAATTGGTAGGGCAGGGGTGGGGCAGGGGTGGGGCAGTGGTGGCTCAGCGGTCAAAGCACTGTTCTATAGATGACAGGGTTGTCTGGGTTCGATACCCAGACTCGGCAAGCTGCTGCTGTTGGGTCCGTAAGCAAGTGTGTGAGTTTGATCACTAGTGTGGCGGAGGCCGCATTCAATCTGTGTCCAACACTAATGGTGAACATGGTTGTCTTGTCTTGAGTCCCCTGTATATTGATAGCATCTCCCTGGCACTGTGTTGACTTCTCTACTGCCCCTGGTGGTTAAACGACTGCAAAAGACGTCTCACTCTTTTATTGTGCCTCTCTATTGATCCTCTATATATGTTAAGTTGTAATAGAGTAAAAAATTGACTCCATGAGTTGAACCTAACATCATTTAATAAAATCTAATTTAATGTAATGTAAGATGTTTTAATATCACGTTTGTTGCTTGTCATATATAACTATAAAATAATAAAATTATTACATATAAAAATTATTACATAAGACAGTATAATAAAGGACACACCTTATGCTTTTCTTCCTGTTGCTTCTATATATTTTTTTTCTAAATTGCATTGAAAGAAAGGAAAAATATAATATAATATATAATATAATGTAATGGCTTGTTTTAATGTAGTGGCTTATTTAATAATTAATAACTATATAATGTAATACCATTACAAGTGGTAGTTACAATATACCAGGTAAAAAAAGAAATTACTTAAATATTTACAAATGTTTTATTGCCTGTAAAAACTTAATTTTAATATTTTCTTTAATTGTATTATTATTATTATTATTATTATTAAATATTATAATTAATATTATTAAATGTTATTATATATATATATATATATATATATATATATATATATATATATATATATATATATATATATATCATTATTAACCTAGCTCTTTTTCCTAACACCCATCAACATCTGGCATAAGATGCATTTAAAATCCATATAATATAATAGAATAATTCAATTAATAATAATAATAATAATAAAATCACAATATTTTGCCATACTGTTATAAACATATGGCTGACGTGTTCCCCTGTCAGTCTTTTTTCCATGGTTACGGCATTCAACCCAAAAAAAAAAAAACAAATACAGAAAACCCTGGCTGTTGCAGTGATGACGGTCACGTAGTGGAGGGTAATACATTGTTCAAAAAAACATGCAGAAGTTGGATGGATATGAATGTAATGAATGTATTACTTTATTGGAGCAGAGCCATTCCTCCGGGGCGGGTCGTCTGGAGCAGTGCAGTGGGGAACAGCCCTGCCTTCCCTGTGCCAGACTACTGCTTGATTACCCGACTGGGCAAACACACCAAAATACACCAATAACAGTCCTACCTCTGCATTTTCCTACCAGTGTAAGTGTAAGTCACTCTGCCTGGAGCCGAATGCTGTAAATGTAAACGAGTAGCCTACACAGTGTAACTACCAGGGAGGCACTGGGATGGGATCTGATATTTTGCATGTCCATATTTGCAGCTGCGTCGGCATTACAGAGAGTATAGCGTTTAGTTCTGTAAGATCACACAGGCAGTAAATGAATGAAAAGGCAGCTCATTTGGCGTCGTAGTCAAATATCCGCTTGAAATGTCAGTCAAATCTAAGCCTCTAAAGATCTCGTGGCTGAAGAGCAGACAGAGAACCCCTGCCTTACCTACACAGGCCGGACTCGATATTCTTTCAGAAACAGCTCTGTAAGCTTTGTTATTTTATTCAGGAATATTGTGCGTAGAGGCAGCAGGAGCTGCACTGAGAGGTCTGAGTGTTCAGACAGCGCCAGTCTTCTCTTTTGACTCTAATTTAATTGACTGTCTGGTTCGCTGTTGGTTCAGATTCGTATGGGCTTTCTGGGCTTTCTACAGAAGTACTGAATACAGAATAATGAGTAATGAGGCTTTTATCAGGGGCAGTGAGGTAATCCAATTACAGAGATGTAATTTGTAATTAGAATTTTGCTTGTTTGATACTTAAAGTATCACACTTACACTTAACGTTTGATAATAAAGACTGGCATTTCTAAATCATTAATTTGCTGTGCATTAATTATGATATTATTAGTGGTAATAATGCACAATAAACACTTTGCTACCCCTGTTATGCAATGTATTGAGCATGCATTAATACATACTTTTGTTTTATTAGTGTGTAATTGGCAGTACTTTAATTCATATGGGTTCTAGATAGGACTGCATGATATTAGGGGTAAAATTACACACACACACACACACACATATATATATATATATATATATATATATATATATATATATATATATATATATATATATATATATATATTGCAGTATTGGAAAAAATGTCCATGATCCAACGTGATGATATTAATCATGTACTTTGTGTTTTCAAGATTGAAGTAAAATAAATTCACTTTCTACAGTAACTCTGAATTACTGAGTACAGAATGAGTAATGAGGCTTTTATCAGGGGCAGTGAGGTAATCCCATTACAGAGATGTAATTTGTAATTAGAATTTTGCTTGTTTAATACTTAAAGTATCATCCTTACACTTAACTTTTGATAAAAAAGACTGGCATTTCTAAATAATTAATTTAAAAATTAATCATTAATTAGGAGCTTCATTAGCACATGACTAGATGTCTGTTGGGTAAGAAACATTAATCATGATATTATTAGTTGTAATAATACAAAATTGTAGATTGAAGTAAAAATAAATTCACTTTTGAGTAATGAGGCTTTTATCAGGGGCAGTGAGGAAATCCCATTACAGAGATGTAATTCATCATTTGAATTGGTCTTTGTTTGATACTTTGTATAATAAAGACTTTACAAGCATTTCTAAATAATTAAGATTCATTCATTAGGAGTTTTATTAGCACATGACTGGAGGTCTGTTGAGTAAGAAACATTAATTATCATATTATTAGTTGTAATAATGCAAAATAAAAACTTTGCTACCCCCCTGTTATGCATGAATATGTATTGAGCATGCATTAATACCTAATTTAGTGTTTTTAGTGTGTAATTGGCAGAACTTTGGTTCTAGATAGAACTACATGATACTGGGGGGGAAATGATACATCTATATTTTTTTATATTAATTAAAACAATACAGGAATTGTCATTAATCATGTACTTTCTGTTTCCAAGATCGAAGCAAAATAAAGTCATATAGGCTTGCTACGTACTGAGTACAGAATAATGAGTAATGAGACTTATTGTAGGGGTAGTGAGGTAATGCCTTTACAGTATGTAATAATAATAGTAAGTAATTCATAATTTGTCATTTTTTTGATCAAGGTTGTGTTTGATACTTTGTTCAATAAAGCCATCATAGTAACTTCTAAATAATTAATTAAAACTAGTATGCTTTAAGATTATTAGGATCATTTATCCATTAGTTTTTCTTCATGACTATTATGAGCACATGACTGGAGGTCTGTTGAGTAAGAAAAATTAATTCTGATATTATTAGTGGTAATAATGCACAATAAGCACTTTGCTACCACCCTGTTATGCAATGTATTGAGCATGCATTAATACATACTTTTGTGTTTTTAGTGTGTAATTGGCAGAACGTTGATTCATGTGGGTTCTAGATAGGGCTGCACGATATTAGGGGGGAAAATAACATTGTAATTTTTTTTTCAGTGATATTAAAAAATATATACACGCAGGAAGATCAATGATCCAATATGATGATATTAATGTAACATATGTAATTTATATTTCCCAGATTGTAGTAAAATAAAATACATTACATTGGGCAGATATAATCTAATAATAATAATAATAAATATATATATAATAGTTAATATAATAATAATATTAATATAATAATTTCTATTCTATTATATTAATATAATAATATTATTATTATATTAATATAATAATAATAACTAATAATAACGTTTTCGGAATTTTCTGGAATTTCTAGCAATTGAATTCGCCTTATGTAACATTGTACATCCTGCGATGTGAATATTGCACATCTGGGTGTATTGCTCTATGTGAGTTTATTATTAATCAGAGTTTAATAAAGTAAGGATCTGCCCATTAATTGCCCCTAATTACAGACTAAACATCACTAAATAATGCGCATAACAGGGTGGTAACAGTGTTAATTGTACATTTTTACAATAATTAAAGCGATTATTCGATATTTTCACATAATAGACCTCTAATTATATTCTGATAAAGGTCCTAATAAATAAATCTTCATATGTAGTGAATAAGACATACACACCTAATGAACAGAAACTGTCCTCACAACTGGTCAGGATTGTGTTTTGAATGCGGTTCTGACTCAGATCTCACCTCCGGCCTTCGTGTTGGGCTCTGCACCGTGGAGCAGCGGCTTGTTGTCGGGTCTGGGGACATTGTGGCGTGATGGTGAAGATTTAAGTGAGGTTTTAAAACACACCTGAGCCTGGAGGAGTACGGCCTTGAGCCTGTTTGTGGTTATAAAGACTGTGCACCAGGTGGATAACCCTACTCTGGTTCAGTGACCGCAGCTCACACACACACACACACACACACACACACACACACACACACACACAGGCTAACTGGCATTCAGTCTCCAAAACAGGGATTATACTGATTAAAACCCACCAGCCAAGAATTCTGCCCTTACACACACACACACACACACACACACACACTTTCCATTACTGCTTGAGGGAAATGAAGCGTGGAACCTAAAACTGACACACTCTCTCTCTCTCTTTCACACACACACACACACACACACACACAGATCCAACAAAGTGACTAAACCAGGCCCCACAGGTATACATTGGGTCCTCAGTGCTGTGTCTTCCAGGTCCATCACTGGACTAGTCTCGCCGTCACTAGCCTGTCTGTCTGAACAGGGTTGCCTTTAACCTGCAGCCCAGCCCCTTCTGTCCAACCAGATTTACATTACATTACATTACATTACATTACATTACGGGTCCATTACAGAGTTCCACCTCAATTACAGCCACAAATCACAATCAGCCTGAGTCTGTGCTGGTTCTGGGCTGCAGATTTTGGAGCAGTTGGAGTGGACAGCTGGCAGAAATCGACAAGTCTGTCAGGGCCGCATCTGGAGTTTCAGGCTTGCTAGAGTAAAGTGGGAATAGGACTGGGATTAGAGCTGTTCTTGGAGTTTGGACTAGCAAGTGGTGTTGGTAAAGATACAAGGTTGGTGTTTCTAATAAAGTGGCCGGTAGTTAAGGTACAAGATAAGTGTTTCTAATAAAGTGGCCATTTAGTAAAGATACAAGGTTGGTGTTTCTAATAAAGTGGCCAGTTAGTAAAGATACAAGGTTGATGTTTCTAATAAAGTGGCCGGTAGTTAAGGTACAAGATAAGTGTTTCTAATAAAGTGGCCATTTAGTAAAGATACAAGGTAGATGTTTCTAATAAAGTGGCCGGTAGTAAAGGTAGAAGATAGATGTTTCTAATAAAGTGGCCGGTAGTAAAGGTAGAAGATAGATGTTTCTAATAAAGTGGCCAGTTAGTAAAGATACAAGGTTGGTGTTTCTAATAAAGTGGCCATTTAGTAAAGATACAAGGTTGGTGTTTCTAATAAAGTGGCCCGTGGGCTTAAAGTAACGACAGGCTCAGGTATTTTTCCAGATTTTTGGGTTTATTTACCTGGATTTGTTGGATTTAGGTGGTTTTCCACCTCCAGCGTTCAGCAGGACGTGCTGTTCCTTAACTCGCTCAGCTCATTCATTGGTGGATGCTTTGGATTAACTTCAGCAGGAAGTCAGGGAGTCAGTCGGAGGTGAAATATTGAAGTGTTTACTGTGGAAGTCTCCATTCATCTTTTCTTACGTTTCCTCTGGAACGAATGCCCGTGTTTTTCCCCCCTTTTCCTCTTAAATTCGCTGCTTCTTTGTCTGTGACTGCGACCTTTCACACGTCGTACAGATAGCGAGTCCCTCTGCCTAGATGAAAGTTCCTGCAGGAAATCTCGCCTAAACCCTTAATTAAATGGCCTGAAGTCTGCATAATTCAGGACGATAAGCCTCTATTGATGTTTGGTCTTCACCCTCCCCCCTCCCTCCCTCCCTCTCTCCCTTTCTCTTCTTTTCTTTGGCGAAAGTGAAAGCACTTGCTCGGGTGCATGTGATGAGATAGGTGTTGGCTAACCTTTGGGGAAAGGGGTAGTCTTCTGCTGAAGACTATTTGCTGAGGCGCTGCAGATTGCAATCAGCAGCAGGAGTGGTGGAGGTGTTCCAACCCCTCCAACCACTGGAGGGGAGCTTCCTCGCTTTGTCTTGAGTGAAAATGTCATGACTACCAGCCCGGCAACAAGGAGACACTCCGCCTAAGAAGCTGCACTGATAAGCACTGGCTCTACGCAAGCGGCTACTTTGCTCTATTAAAAGCTCCTGACCATTCCTGCAAGGAGAGAGAGAGAGAGAGAGAGAGAGAGAGATGGGTAGAGAGAGGTAGAGAGAGAGTGTCTGAAGTGCCGGCAGCTTCTGGTCAGGCTAGGAATTTGTCTGGATGATGAAACGGACTAGAAATAGGTCGGTTTGAACACCCCAGTCCCAACTCTTCCCAAAGCCCACTCCCCGTCCTCCCTGCTGTCCTCCCTGTCCACCCAATAAAGTGGCCGGTTAGTAAAAATACAAGATAGATGTTTCTTATAAAATGGCCAAAAGTAAAGGTACAAGGTAGTTGTTTCTAATAAAGTGGCCATTTAGTAAAGATACAAGGTAGATGTTTCTAATAAAGTGGCCATTTAGTAAAGATACAAGGTTGGTGTTTCTAATAAAGTGGCCAGTTAGTGAAAGTACAAGGTGTGTGTTTCTAATAAAGTGGCCAGCGAGTTGAAGCATAAGGTAATTGTTTCTAATAAAGTGGCCAGTTAGTGGAAGCAGGAGGTAGGTGTTTCTAATAAAGTGGCCATTTAGTAAATGTACAAGATGGGTGTTTCTGTTAAAGTGGCCATTTAGTAAAGATACAAGGTGGGTGTTTCGAATAAAGTGGCCAGCTAGTGAAAGTACAAGGTAGCTGTTTCTAATAAAATGGCCAGTGAGTGGAAGCACAAGGTAGCTGTTTCTAATAAAGTGGCCAGTTAGTAAAGATCACAATATAGGCGTTTCTTATAAAGTGTCCAGTGGGCTTAAAGTAACAACAGGCTCAGGTATTGTGAATAGTAATGTACAGTATATGGGGAAGGAAAAGTGTCTAGCTGTAACACTGGAAAGGAGCACCCCCCCACCATCACCACCACCTCCACCCCCATCAGATTACACCCCTGTTCACTCCTATTATTTGTTCATACATGGGTGATTTTGCGGTATTGTTGCACACTGAGAGCGGAGAGATTGGCTGGGGTTGGGTCGGTCCCTGAGCCGCCGCTGCGTGGTCGTGTTGTTTGGAGTGGTTCGGGATGTGTGCTGTGGCTCAGCTGCCTGTTGGTGGCTGATTGGAGAGTGTTTTCTTTGATGATGCTTTTCCCTTTTAAGAGGTTAATTACTATGACAACAGCAGCGTGCGCTTGATAAATAGTTGTTGCCGGCTTTTAAGTCCCCGGCTGTGGCTTTTTAACTCCCTTCTGAAAACACGCTTTTACCCTTTTTATCGCCTAAATTATTACAAGTGCTTTTTCCGGAATAAAAAGGAGGGTTCAAGAAAGAGGGGAGAAAAAATGGTGAACTGTCAGCTCTCTCTCTCTCCTCTCTCTCTCTTTCTCGCTCTGTCTCTCTCTCTCTTTCTTTAATCAAAGTGAATGCAACGAGATTGGAACCTAGCAAAAAGCACATAACCTAAAAAATATCAAATAAAATAATAATAAAAAAAGCAACTTCAAACGGGAACCTGTGCCTTTTTCCGCGAGAATGCTCTCGCACCGTCACTGCCGTTTCCCAGGTAACAGCTATTACCTTAATCAGCTCGGCTTTCTGAATATTGATGAGATGTTTCTTTTTTTTTTTTTTTTTTTTTTTTTTTTTGGACAGGCTGGTAAAGTGATGTTTCCTATTAGGTTGACATGACACTCCAACACCCTTAGAAGGTCTGCAGTTCTTGTGTACCATGCATTAGTATGCATGCATGTAAAATAATCACATAATGACATAATTAATTACATTCTTACATTATGAATTAGATTGATTTGCATTTAATTAACATTCGGTACACACAGCAGCGAGACGGTAGAAAGCACTTTAGGCTTTTTCCCATTTATTTAATTCCACAGAACAACATTTACATGACATTTGACCTTTGTCTATATTTAATATTGGCATCGAGGATCATGCAAACAAGCAGATATGAATGATAAAGGAAAGTTTTATCAGTATACACTACTTGTCCAAATATTTATGGACACCCCTTGTAATTTATTCATAAAATAGGTAGACTCTCTGGAGCAGATAAACTACATGAACCTATTGGCACCATGCTGCCTAATAATGCCAGGCGTGGGCTAGAGGGGTATATAAAGCCCCCCAGCATTGAGGAGCTGTGGCGCAGTGGAAGAACTGTGTTCTCTGGAATGATGGTAGTGGAGCTCCATCCAGTACTTTTGAGATAAGTTGGGGATGATGAAGTGGGGTGGGGATCATCATCCAACATTCTGACCTCACTAACGCTCTTGTTACTAAATGCAATCAATCAAATCCTCACAGCAATGTTCCTCCAAATTCTAGTAGAAAGCTTTCTTCCCTGGACAGTAGAGACAGTTACTCCAACAGAAGCAGAGGAAACTCTTTTTAATAGCCTTGATTTAGAAGAAAGAGTAAAGGAGCAGGTGTCTCCTTGTGCTCCCTCAGGCCTCGGCTGCTGATGGCTAGCAGAATGACCGGGATTCGCACCAGCAATCCTCTGATCATAGTGACAGCGGCACCTTTTTTTATGATGCTTTATAGAACAATTCGCTTAAAAGGGTCATTTAAAGAACCGTCTCCACATTTTGGGTTTGTATTTTAAGAACTGATTAACCAGACAAAGACCCTTTCAATCATTTGAGTCATGTTTCTATGTGGAACCGTTGCCTTTACTGCAGAACTCTGCAGAGGGTGTATGAGCGAGTCGTAATTAAGCAAACATTAGAAAAGGCTTTTACCCTATGTTGGACCCAGGAGGTTTGAATTAGGAGTTTCTGCTCCCGGTCTCGGGGACTTCATTTTCCCTACTGTGACCCACCTGCTTCAGCTCATGAAGGGCTGTGTAATTTCCTGATGATTCAGACCAGGTGTGTTAGTGTGCGGAGGATGCTGAGCTATTCAGGGCAGCAGGTTTGCTGGACATGGACAGGAAGCAGCTGCAGTAAATGACTGCAGAGGAGCTATGATGCTAATGTAGGTACCAAGTAATGGAAATGCATACCCCACCAATTAGCATGGTGCTAACTGCAGGCCTCATTAATCCCACACTCTCTTCAAACCGTGGGGAGGTGTTCGGGTATCTCTAGTGGACTTGCTGTTGTGGTTTTTGACACTGTAGGACTCTGATTGTCTATAAACCTGGAATATCACAGATATAAAGATACAAGGTTAATTGAGTTAGATTGGGATACAGTACCATACTTTCACTATAGTACAGTTTCAGCTCTTTAATTGAGTTAGATTGAGATACAGTACCATACTTTCACTATAGTACAGTTTCAGCTCTTTAATTGAGTTAGATTGGGATACAGTACCATACTTTCACTATAGTACAGTTTCAGCTCTTTAATTGAGTTAGATTGGGATACAGTACCATACTTTCACTATAGTACAGTTTCAGCTCTTTACTTGAGTTAGATTGGGATGCAGTACCATACTTTCACTATAGTACAGTTTCAGCTCTTTAATTGAGTTAGGTTGAGATACAGTACCATACTTTCACTATAGTACAGTTTCAGCTCTTTAATTGAGTTAGATTGGGACACAGTACCATACTTTCACTATAGTACAGTTTCAGCTCTTTAATTGAGTTAGATTGAGATACAGTACCATACTTTCACTATAGTACAGTTTCAGCTCTTTAATTGAGTTAGATTGAGATACAGTACCATACTTTCACTATAGTACAGTTTCTGCTATTTCATTACTTGTTTTTCATTGTTCACACACCATAATGAAAAAAACAAGTAATTCTGGGAAATATATGATTGTGGCATTCACACAGGCCCCATATGTGGAATAATAATCAGCACTCTGCCTGTGTGTAATGAGTGTGTGTCTGTGTGTGTGTGGTGATACCTTCAGCAGCCAGACACTGTTTGGCAGCAGGAGACCACACAGAGTGGACTTGCAATTACAGAAGCAATGCTCTCTATCTGTCTAACACACACACACACACACACACACACACACACACACACACACTAACATTCATTCCTGACATTAGTTGTTAATGATTGGCCGTGACCGCGGTCATCACATCCTCTGCATGTCTCTGATCAGAAATTCTGCTCGGCAACAAGGCCAAGACACCGTGTATAATGGTGTTCCACTGGCGTTCCCTGCAATTTAGCCCACATCTGAAGAGCAGAGCATTAAGGAGATGGGACACATACAGCAGGGTCCTAAAGCCTGCTGCTGTTTTTCATCCTTTCCTAACTAAACACAAAGAGTTTAATCACAAATTAGATCATTAACTAAACTATTAGTGTTTTTTTAATTGAGTTCTATAGTACAGTTTCAGCTCTTTAATTGAGTTAGATTGGGATACGGTACCATACTTTCACTATAGTACAGTTTCAGCTTTTTAATTGAGTTATATTGGGATACAGTACCATACTTTCACTATAGTACAGTTTCAGCTCTTTAATTGAGTTAGATTGGGATACAGTACCATACTTTCACTATAGTACAGTTTCAGCTCTTTAATTGAGTTAGATTGGGATACAGTACCATACTTTCACTATAGTACAGATTCAGCTCTTTAATTGAGTTAGATTGGGGTACAGTACCATACTTTCACTATAGTACAGATTCAGCTCTTTAATTGAGTTAGATTGGGATACAGTACCATACTTTCACTATAGTACAGTTTCAGCTCTTTAATTGAGTTAGATTGGGATACAGTACCATACTTTCACTATAGTACAGTTTCAGCTCTTTAATTGAGTTAGATTGAGATACGGTACCATACTTTCACTATAGTACAGATTCAGCTCTTTAATTGAGTTAGATTGGGATACGGTACCATACTTTCACTATAGTACAGTTTCAGCTCTTTAATTGAGTTAGATTGAGATACAGTACCATACTTTCACTATAGTACAGTTTTAGCTCTTTAACTGAGTTAGATTGAGATACAGTACCATACTTTCACTATAGTACAGTTTTAGCTCTTTAACTGAGTTAGATTGGGATACAGTACCATACTTTCACTATAGTACAGTTTCAGCTCTTTAACTGAGTTAGATTGAGATACAGTACCATACTTTCACTATAGTACAGTTTCAGCTCTTTAATTGAGTTAGATTGGGATACAGTACCATACTTTCACTATAGTACAGTTTCAGCTCTTTAATTGAGTTAGATTGGGATACAGTACCATACTTTCACTATAGTACAGTTTCAGCTCTTTAATTGAGTTAGATTGAGATACAGTACCCCTGAGCCCAGTACCCCCTCAATGAACAGAATTCTACCAATTGAATACCCTCCAGTACCCTCCACTTTAAAGCACTTCAGGCCCAGGAACTGGATCCCCTGTGCCAGCTGGTCTTAGAGCTCAGCTACCATCTAACAGCCCTGCAGCTCAGATCACATCTGCTAAACGAACTGCAGTTATCAAACAAGCACAGCATTCTTATCTGGAACACTGGGACAATACAACTGACCCAATTAACCTGATACCACACTTTAGAAGAAGATTACACACCGGCCCTGCATCTCTTCTGTCTCGGAGATACTGACCGAGACACATCCTGACGGAATACAGAGCACAGAGTGACCACAGCCTGGCTGCAGAGCAGGGGCAGGCGCAGAAGAACCTGAGGCAGCGGGTGGAGGTTCATTAGGACATCTCTAAAAAGTACTGGGACACCTGCTCATTCATCAGTTCCCTATGAAATCAAGGCTATTAAAAGAAGTTGATGCTGCTTCTGTTGGAGTAACTGTCTCTACTGTCCAGGAAAGAAGGCTTTCTACTAGGTTGTGGAGGAGGAGCATTGCTGTGAGGATTTGATTGCATTCTGCAACAAGAGGATTACTGAGGTCAGGATGTTGAATAATCACCACACCACCTCTTCATCCCAAAAATACTGGATGGAGCACCAACCATCCATCATTCCAGAGAGGGCACAGTTCTTCCACTGCTCCACAGCAGCTCAATGCTGGGGGGCTTTATACCCCTCTACTAGACCACGCCTGGCATTAGGCAGCATTGTGCCAATAGGTATAGACTGTCCTATGCCAGGGACTAGACAAGCTACAGTGTGTGTGTGTGTGTGTGCATTTGCACATCTGTGTCAGCAATATCTGCAACTGTATAGCAACGGCCTAGCAACCACTTGCAACACCATAGCAACCACCTATCCACCACTTTCCGCTAATACCAATGCAAAATAGTATATAACAACCACCTATAGCATTGCTATAGTAAGCAACCACTCATTAGAACAGGGTGTCCACAAACATTTGGCCATACAGTGATTGTGATCCATGGTGCTTGGTAAATGAGTTGGCATCACTGTAACCTGATGTAGTGATGCCAGTGAAGCTGAAGTGACGGGTTTGGAGTGAGAGGCGGTTGCTCTGAGGGTAAGTTGAAGCAGCAGGTGTGTGTGTGTGTGTGTGTGTGTGTGTGTGTGTGTGTGTGTGTGTGTGTGTGTGTTTGCAGCCGCTGTATCCTGAGTGATGCAGACAGCTTCTATTGGCCTGAATGCTGCGCTGGTCTGATGGATTCATTAAGCTCTGAGAAGCTCGCCGCTGTTTCATCTCGTGCGAAACAAGAAATATGGTGTGTTTTATAGAAACAGAGCGTCCCCTCCTCGTCCTCTCTCTCTCTCTCTCGCCCTCTCACTCTCGCTCCCTCTCTCTCCACTCACTCAGCCACAAATCACTGCAGTGGTTCTGATGCCAGCTGAAGGCTCCCAGGCTGGTCACTGCGTAAAGCTGGCTGAACAGGCCCGGAATGAGACCCTTTCACTGCGCATTCGCTCAGGTAGGCGGAGGGATCGGCTCTGAGGAAGGGTGCGGTGGGGCTGTCAGAGTGAGGCCATGGCGAGGAGAGGCGAGCACTGTTTTAATAAGCTATACAGACAAAAGTAATGGGACACCTGCTCATCAAATCAAGGATATTAAACATTGTACATAACAACAACCTTGTAATGCTAAAGTAACACCATAGCAACCCCCTGTGATATAGCAACCACAACTAACGCAACCAGTGAGTAATGAGGTAACTACCTGGAAGTGGGAACCACGTAACCAAGCAACCATTCCACATGTCCTTCTGGAAAATGTCGGGACATGCTATATAGACAAAAGTATTGGGACACCTGCTCATCAAATCAAGGATATTAAAAATAGTATATAACAGCTACCTTGCAATGCTATAGTAACACCATAGGAACCATCTGTGGTATAGCAACCACCTAGCAACACCATAGCAACTACAACTAACACACCCAACGGGAAAATTTTGGAAAAAGTGAAAATGTTGGAAGATGTTGAGACACGCTATATGGACAAAAGTAATGGGACACCTGCTTATCAAATCAAGGATATTAAAAATAGTATATAATAGTATATATAACCTTTCAATGCTTTAGTAAAACCATAGCAACCATCTGTGGTATAGCAACCGCCTAGCAACCACTGAAAAAACAACATAGCAACCACCTAGCAACAGCAGGGACACCTGCCTATTCAATTTTTATTTCAATATCAAGGGTATTACAAAGAGCTGATCCTGCTTCTGTTGGAGTAACTGTCTCTTCTGTCCAGGAAGGAAGGCTTTCTACTAGATTTTGGGGGAGCATTGCTGTGAGGATTTGTTTGCATTCAGTGACAAGGAGCTTAGTAAGGTCAGGATGTAAGGTTGGATGATGATCCCCACCTCACCAAATCATCCCCAACTCCCCAACTTATCCCAAAAGTACAGGATGGAGCTCCACCACCATCCATCATTCCAGAGAACACAGTTCTTCCACTGCTCCACAGCTCAATGCTGGGGGGCTTTATACCCCTCTAGCCCACGCCTGGCATTAGGCAGCATGGTGCCAATAGGTCCAGAGAGTCTTCTTCTATTGTGGGACAACAACACACCGTGTGCCGGACTCAGCTTTAATTTTTTATGCATGGCTTTGTGTGTGGGATTCATGTTGATATCTGTAACACACTGTGCTGCGCTCTCAGAGGCCTGGCTGTAGACAGAGACAGGCGGTGGGGCTGTACTCAGCGGGCCGCACCGCGTCCCACTTTTTTCAGCCTCTGTGCACCGGCCACACTGACAGCTGTGAGCTATTGATTTTCAATGATTGGTCTCGCTTTTCGCCGTTGGAGAGAAATCCAGCGGGGAATAAAAGCACATTCGCTTTGACATAATTCTCCAGCTGCTTTCTTCACATGAAGGCAAAACACACACCACCTGTCAAAAGTTTGGAGACACTTTCACTCCCACTGAACGCATTCAGTTGCTTAAAGTTGCACTGATTGCTGACACAGATGTGCAAATGCACACACACACACACACACACACACACACACATATAGCTTGTCTAGTCCATGTAGAGAAGTACTGCCAATAGAATAGGACTCTTTGGAGCAGGTAAACATAACCATGCTAACTGATGGCAGGCGTGGGCTAGAGGGGTATAAAGGACCCCCATCATTGCGCTGTGGAGCAGTGGAAGAACTGTGTTCTCTGGAATGAAGGATGGTGGAGCTCCATCCAATACTTTAAGGATGAGCTGGGGAGTTGGGGATGATGAGTTGGGGTGGGGACCAATAACAGTCTTGTTGCTGAATGCAATCAAATTCTCACAGCAATGCTCCTCCAAAATCTAGTAGAAAGCTGCCTTCTTCCCTGGACAGTAGAGACAGTTACTCCACAAACAAAAGCAGGATCAAGTCTTTTTAATACCCTTGATTTCAGAAGAAACTATGAATGAGCAGGTGTCCCAATACTTTTGTCCATATAAAATGTCCTGAAGGAAATGGTAAGGGAATGGTTGAAAAGTTCCCACTATTAGGCAGTTGCACAAGTGTTTTTACTCTTTGGGTATTTTAGTTGTGGTTGCCATGGTATTCCAGGTACAAGGTGGTTGTTATACACTATGTTGCTATGGTGTTGCTGAGTGGTTGCTAGGTGGTTTCTATGGTGTTACCAAGCATTGGATAGGTGGTTGCTAGGTGGTTACTATGGCACCCAAAGTGGTTGCCATGGTGGTTCTAAGTGGTTGTTCCTATACAACAGGTGGTTGCTGTGGTGCTATGGTGGTTTTTAGGTGGCTGCTGTGGTATCCACAGTGGTTGCTAAGTGGTTGCTGGATGGGTGCTATAGTCTTGCAAGGTGGTTGGTGATACGCCATGTGGTTGGCTAGGTGTTCTTGGGACAGAAGGAGGGTGCAAAGATTTTTGCACAACTTTCATTCTCATGGGATAAAATCTGTAAAAAATACTGTTGCTTCCCAGAAACACTTCGTCCAATCAGAAAGCTATACACGAGCCTGAATCGTACAGTCTAGAGCTGACTGCCCCAGAGGAGTCAATACCTGAATCAAAGGCTAAAATGACTCACAAGAAATGATTCATTGTGCATGACTCAGTTCACATGTGCTAGACAGGTCACAACACAAAGGCTTTCTGGACATGGTGACTAACCTAAGATGTCCTTTTCTGTGGCACTGAGCTCCAGCCGAGCTTAACACATTTAGAAAGCCTAGCTCAGGAAGAACACACGACATTAACCATATAGACTCTGCTTGCGCACTTCCCAGAATTTCCATTCAGCTGCGGATTGCAAAAACTCAAATAGCAGAAGGTGCTTAGTCTGTGGCTCCGCCCCCCTCAGTTTTGTTTACTGTTTATTCTCATCTGCAGGCTAGAACTCCCACCATCACATTTCGTCCCCAGACTGGGAGGCCTACTGAGGCCTTACTGGGATTTGAACTGATGACCTCCTTGGACTTGCTGAAGAGCAGCAGTTAGACTGTAGGGCCGGTCGAGAGCTGTGAAGATGCACTTAATAAAAGCCCTCACAGGTCTGAGTAAATTCACCTTCCCTTCTCTCTCAGACTCAGAAATGGACACGGCTTCACAGCTCTAGAGTGGAGTGACTGTCTAACTGCCTGCTCGCCAAGAGACTCAGGAGGTCATGAGTTCAAATCCTGTCATCAACATCACGGCCCTCCATGGTCAGGAGGAGTCTGAGAATAGGAAGGCCTCGTCCTGAGTGATGGAGGGAGTTGTAGCCTGCAGATGGGAATGAACAGTGAACAGGGGGCGGAGCCACAGACTGAACATCTTACACAGTGTTGAATCAGTTTCAGCTGCAGATCATTTACTGAAGTTTTTGAGGTTCAGATCAGTGTGAATTGTTGATCAAACTGAGATGCAGGAGGAAAAATGTGAGTTAGGAGAATTTTAGACTGAGTTGGCCTGACTTTTCATATTTTGCTGTGTAAGTTCTCAGTAAAAGTTCTCTTCTTCTAATCACAAACACAAATGTGGTCTGGAGGGAACATCTAGAATCTGCTGTTTCAGGAGAAAATGTCGGTTTGCCTCAATGAGTTATGAGACAGAAATGATTCATCTAAAAGTACAGCATGTTTTATTACAACTGAAGAGAAGAACATACTCTATATTGACAAAAGTATTTGGACACATGCTCTTTCATCGTTTCTTTCATCTTTCTGGAGTAACTGTCTCTACTGTCCAGAGAAGAAGACTTTCTACTAGATTTTGGAGGAGCAGTGCTGTGAGAATTTGATTGCATTCAGTGACAAGAGCGTTAGTGAGGTCAGGGTGTTGTATGATGATCACCACCCCACCTCATCATACCCAACTCAGCCTAAAAAGATTTGGATGGAGCTCCATCATCCATCATTCCAGAGAACACCGTTCTTCCACTGCTCCACAGCTCAATGCTGGGGGTCTTTATACCCGTCTACTAGCCCACGCCTGGCATTAGGCAGCATGGTGCCAATAGCTTCATGATGTTTATCTGCTCCAGAGTCCTATTCTATTGGCAGTACTTCTCTACAAGGACTAGACAAGCTGTGTATGTGTGTGCATTTGCAAGTCAGCATCAGCAATGGGTTCAACTTAAAGTAGCTAAATTCATTCATTAGAAGGTGTGTCCACAAACATTTGGACATGTAGTGTAGTTGCTTCATAACTCCAGCCAGATCCGAGCAGCAGAACTGTACGTCAGTGTGGATGGTGCTGGGTTGTGGAACCCTCAGGCCGTGCCGGTTCCGTTCTGGTCTTTAAGCAGCAGCTGGTGTGATGGATGGTCTGGCTGGTAGGAAGTGAAGTGGAAGTTCTCTCCCTGCTGCGTCAGCACTGATCCCACATGTTCAGCTGGAGCTGTGGACGTTTGCGCTGTGATTAAGTGCAGGGAAATATCTCGGCGCCACACGCTTCTGGTCCCGGCTTCCGATCGGCCAGTTTCTCCTCAGGCAAAGTGGCAGACTTCAAAAGGATGAAGCGAATCAGTTCCTGATGCCACTGGCCTGCAAATCGACTTCAAAAATGAAGACGAAGCCTAATTTGGAAGCGATTCCACTGGGAGGTGGAGGGAAAAAGCTGCACAGTAGTGAGGTCAAAAGTACATCGTATATGACGCTGTGCGGTCTATGGACTCTATATAACATTAGCATAAACATATATAAATATAAAGTCAGTGTTCAGTGAGAGTGTCTAGCTATAAAACTCTAAATAACATTAGAATAAACCCAAATAAACATAAAGTCAGTGGTCAGTGAGAGTGTCTACCTGTAATTAACTCTATATAACATTAGAATAAACCCAAATAAATATAAAGTCAGTGGTCAGTGAGAGTGTCTAGCTGTAATTAACTCTATATAACTTTAGAATAACCCAAATAAACATAAAGTCAGTGGTCAGTGAGAGTGTCTACCTGTAATTAACTCTATATAACATTAGAATAAACCCAAATAAACAAAGTCGGTGGTCAGTGAGAGTGTCTACCTGTAATTAACTCTATATAACATTAGAATAAACCCAAATAAATATAAAGTCAGTGGTCAGTGAGAGTGTCTACCTGTAATTAACTCTATATATATATATGGGTGGACTTTAAGCTCATATGGCATGTTAGTTACATTAGCCTTGTAGCCCCTGTGCTAAAACTAAAGAAGCTCAGACATGCAACCTGCTTTGGCAGATCGGCTCGTTTGCTGCGAGGTGAAAAGTGTGAGCCTTTCTAAACTCTGGCTCGGTCGGTTTGTGAGTCGATTTCTTTGATTTAAGCGGCGTGAGGTCAGATATGAGTCAACTGTGTTTCATGAGCAATGCTGGGGTTTTCTGACAAAACTGAGAGGCAAGAGGTTAAAAGGGTGATGGTGCGTTATTGATGTGGAGGTATTTAAGCGTCTGACTTCTGAAGTATCCCTTCCACGGTTTAAGATTTTGAAGAATTATTAGAATTCCTATACTGTAGAAATTCCACAGCCGTCTGCTGCCTTCCTGAAATACACCATTTAAACTGTAGACAGCAGTAACTCACCATCAAACGTCTTCTCATTTAAGAACATCTGATTTTTTCACTGGTATTTGCAGAGCATTTCAAGTAAGTGACCGTCATTTGTTTTCTGCAGCCCTTTTCTGGTATTGTAGCACTGGGGGCGGAGCCTAGCTTGCAGTTTTGTTAGATTCTGTTAATCTTTTATTTATTTATTTTTTTTAATCTCCAGGACACTTCTGAATGCATTTAATTTGCTTTGTTATTCTTATCACAATGATTTTTTTTTCTGTGCTTTATTTAACAAAATTCATCCCGGAGTGTCACTTTACTGTTATTTACTCATTTAAAGGTTGTAATGTTTTGGGTATATGCTGGGCTCAACAGTGTAAAGTAATGTATTGGCTTTAAAGCTGGATAATGAGCTGAAATTCAACAGTGTATATGGTATTGTATATGTATATGTATTGTGTATATATATTATATGTATATATATATATATGTATTGTCTGTATAAATTCTATTATAATTTTATAAATTTATACAGACAATACAATTATACAGTTATTTATTTATTAAATAAATTTAATCTATATTTAATCTATAGTGTTCATTACAGTATTAAACTGTATATTCCATATACACTGCTGAATTTCAGCTCATTATATATATATATATATATATATATATATATATATATATATATATATATAATATATTATATAATATATTATATTATATATCTTTCAGAAATCCTGATATTTTCAGTCTATTTGGGCTGACTGCTTTATCCAGTACTGCTAAAAATGAAAGTTTACCCCCAAAAAAATCAACTTCTCTCCTGCGAGTAATGAATTGAAGGGGTTAACAAACCCTTCCCTAGCTGAAGTGTGTGTGTTTCAGCAGGGGAAACAGTAAAATGTGCCGAACAGGGTGTAAAATCTGTGCAGTGAACCACAGAAAGGACTGGGCTCTTTAGAGAAATAATGATCATTAGCATTAGCAATGTTTCCTGCCATCACACGCATTGCTGGAGATCCCTACGGTGCAGGCCAAGGCAGAGTCCTTGTGATTAGTTCTTTTTATAGAGCCTGTGGCAACGTACCTGTCAGTGTGCTGCTGTGTAATTGGTCATAGCTGTGATGAAGGACCACTCTGGAGACTTTCTGGAATTTCCCTCTTAACTCTGTATTTCGGACTGGATCAGGTCACTTATTACTACTAACCGGGGCTCGACCGGACACAGAACGTTGACCACTTTTCAATGCTACAGTAGTATAGATACCTTGTTAAATACTGTATAGCGTATACTGCAGTGCATCCCAGTGTGCAGTACTGTATATTGCATACTGAACCAGTATATACTATATCCTGCAAAACAGTGTGTACATACTACATACTGCAGACCGATACACATACTGTACAGTAGTACTATGTATATACAGAGTATATACAGAGTATGCACTATAAATTGCATTCTATAGTAGTAGTAGAGAGTAGTTTTAGTATATACAGCATGCTACATGCCCGTGTATGTACTGTGTACTTAATATACAGCATAGTAGTGTGTATACTGTAGTAGGTTGCAGCACTAGTGTATACAGTATACTGCATATCAGTGTATGGATTGCACAGTAAATACTATATAGTAGCTGTAGTTCTAGTATATGCAATATTGTATATACATGTTTTACTGCACTATATACCGTATGCTACATATTATGCTATATATTTTTAACAGGGACATATACTACCTACCATATACTATAAAGTAGCAACAGTTTGTAGTAGCATGTATAGTATACTACATACCAGTGCATATACATGCATGAACGATATACTGCTAGAGTATTTATATTGTACTCTATACTGTTCTATATATACTGTATACTACATGCTATGCAGCAGCAGTAGTTTGTAGTACCAGTAAACTATGTATGCATGTATATACTGTATATAGTGTACTACATACCAATACTATAGACTGCAATACTGCATACTATATGTTAGTAGCCCTATGAAGTACTAGTATATAGAGTTTATCATGTACCAGTGTATTTACTGTTTGCTGTATACTATATGGCAGCAGTAGTATGTACTACTGGTATGTACTGTATAATACACACCAGTTTATATACTATATGCTGTATATTATAGATTAGTAGTCCTATGAAGTACCAGTATATAAAGTTTACCATGTGCCTGTGTATTTACTGTATGTTGTATACTATATGGCAGCAGTAGTATGTACTACTGGTATATACTGTATACTACACACCAGTGTATATCCTATATTATGTATACTATACATTAGTAGTCCTATGAAATACTAGTATATAGAGTTTATCATGCACCAGTGTATTTACTGTTTGCTGTATACTATATGGCAGCAGTAGTATGTACTACTGGTATGTACTGTATACTACACGCCAGTTTATATACTATATGCGAGTTTACAACGTACCAGTATACATACTGTATTCTGCATGTTATACTGTAGTACTAGTTTTCAGCACTACTATATACAGTGTACCACATACCAGTGTATATATTTGTGTGTATATATTGTGCTGCGTATCACACCAACATATACTAACATATACAGCAGTAGTATGTATTATTAGTATGCACTGTATACTGCATACTGCGCCCCATAGTATTATACTTTACGGTACAGGGTACAGCATCCAGGGTTTGGATGCTATATCAGGAAGGAGCAACCTGTATGCTCTCTCTCTCTCTCTCTCTCTCTCTCTCTCTCTCTCTCTCTCTCTCTCTCTCTCTCTCTCTCTCTCTCTCGGCACTCTGTCCAGACCTTTCAAACATCCTGCTTCATTTGAGAAATGATGATGAGCGAGTTTCCACTGATCACTGCCCACTCCTTCTCTCCATCCCTGTGTGTGTGTGTGTGTGTTCCAGTGCTAGAAATAGCCAACCTGTTGCAAACGCTCCACAGAAACTGGGCCAGAGGACATAAAACCACAGAATTCAGCACATTCTGTTTATTGTTTTCCAGTGTTTCTGGTCTTGTTTCGCTCAGAAATGGGCAGTGTGTTTACAGATGATGTAAGAGGACTAGAGGTTGCCAGAGTTTCCTCTCTGTGCAGAGCGTACTGTATACCCATGACTGCTTAATTGGCAGGAGTGGATGGGGTACATAGCTGCCAAAGTGTAATAAAGTGTTTATAGTAATAAGAGCCATAGCGTTGATGATAATAATAGTATTAATAATAATAATAATAATAATCTCAATCTCTCCACAGGAAGTTCCTGCCATAGTAACTCACTGCCCGCTCTGGTGCGGACGCCTCCTCTGATGATGCAGTCCGCTCTGGACCTCAAGCCCTTCATCCCGTTCCCTGTGGACAGCAGCTCCACACCGGTCGGCCTGTTCGCCAACTTTAGCACGGTAACACACACACACACATTTAAGCCCTCTCTCCCTCTCTCTCCCTCTCTTCCTCTCTCTCTCTCTGTTTCTCTGTCTCTTAGTGATGGAAACACACTGCACATGTTAGCTGTCTCTGTCTCTGCAGGCTGGATTATGGACGTTAATGTCTCTGAGGCTGAGAACCAGGTGGTTCTCATTTGCTGCTGTTTGGGCTGTAAGATATGCAAACATATAGGAAAGCCGTGTGTGTGTGTGTGTGTGTGCTGTATGTTCGTGTGTGTCATGTATAGGATATACACAGCCCTGTCCAAATATTATGGTTCGGCCCGTTCTATCAGCTCCACTGACCATACAGGAGTACTGTGTCGTTCTGTAAGTCCAGACGGTGGTCATAATGTTCTGGCATGACTGAGTATCTGTATTAGATGTTTCATTATAGGGGGTAGTTACAGCTTCTGGGGGGCAGCTGGTAAACATAATGTCTAAGAGACATTTGATGGAAACTCTCAGCTGTGTGTGTGTGTGTGTTGGATAGAAGTTCAGAGGTGTGACCTCTCAGACATTGCTGTGTGTGTGTAGATTTGATGGAAGCTCAGTAGTGTGAGCGCTTGGACATTGTGTGTGTGTGTGTGTGTGTGTGTGTGTGTGTGTGTGTGTGTGTGTGTGTGTGTGTTCAGTATTGATTGCACTGCTGCTCTGTCCCCCAGACTGAGAGTGGAATGGATTTGAGCTTTTATCTGGAGAGAGCAGGAGGAGAGACCGCCGCACTGATTCCATCTCAGACAGAAAAAACTCTCACTGTTAGAGTTTTCTTTAACTCTCTCTCTCTCTCTCGCTCTCTCTCTCTCTCTCTCACTCTCTCTCTCGCTCTCTCTCTCTCTCTCTCTCCCCCTCTCTCTCTCTCTCTCTCTCTCTCTCTCGCTCTCGCTCTCTCTCTCTCTCTCTCTCTCTCTCTCTCTCTCTCTCTCTCTCTCCCACTCTCTCCCACCGCTCTGTTTTCTGCCATTCTCCTTAAATCTCTTTATTTAGGTCTGCAGAGGAGCTCCCCTCAGCCCTAAGAATGCCCCCATGCTTCCATATCTCATAGCATACAGCTAAAAAGGAGACATACAGTCATGTGATCAGTGGTCAGTAAAGGTAATTGGGCTATGTGGTCCATTATGGTGCAAATGTGAGTGCATGGGTGGCAAGATCAGTGCTGTATTTGTGAACGGTGGCCACCCACCCACCTCAGCACTTGCTGAGCAGTTAAGGGTGGGTGCCTTGCTTAAAGCCCTCCCACTGCCACATCCTGCCAGTCTAGAGGATCAAGCCGATGACCTTCCAGTCCCAAGCCCACTTCTCGAACCTTTAGGTCGCGGCTGCCCTTGTGAAGGGCTATCTACAGCCGCTCTGGAGTCAGGACAGTCCACAAGGACCGATGGTCTGCGGGGACACAGTTCTGCAAGTGTTTTAAGGGATTGCATGAGGTGACTTTTTCTCTGAAGTGGAGAGGGGGTTTTACCTGGCGCATGTCAGGTAACACACACACACATACACACACACACACACACACACACACACACACACACACACACATTAGTGAATAGGGGCAGTGAGTAAGTACGCAAACCTGGAGCGGTGGGCAGCTACTTCAGCCCTCAGGGAGCAATTTGGGATTAGGTGCCTTGCTCAAGGGCGTGTCAGTCATGAATGCTGAGGGAGGAGAAAGCACTCATCCTTCAGTCCTCCCACCCCCACATTCATTCAGTCCAAGGGATCGAGCCGATGACCTTCCAGTCCCCGGCCCATTTCTCTAACCTTAAGGTCATGGCTGCCCTTGTGAAGGGATGTCTATAAACTGTTCAGCTCAGCAAAATTGGTTGGGTGTGGTTTCTCAAAATGGTCCCACTTGAAAAAGTTGCTTACTTTTTTCTTTTCTTTTTTCTTTCTGTTTTCTTTTATTTTCTTTCATTTTTTTGTTTTTATTTATTTCCTCTTTTTTTTCATTTTTTCGTTTTTCTTTCTTGTTAATTTCTCATTCTCATTTTCTCTTTCTTTTTTCCTATTTTTATTTTATTTCTTTCTTTTATCTTTATTTAGGTTTTTTTCTTTATTTTTTATTTTTTTCTTGTTTCTTTCTTGTTAATCTCTTATACCCTTTTTTCTTATTTCTATTTGTATTTTCTTTCTTTCTTTTATTCTATTTTTATTTTATTTCTTTCTTTTATTTTTATTTTTTTCTGTCTTTTTTCTTTTTTCTATATTTTCTTCTTTTTCCTTTGTTCTTGTTTCTTTCTTGTTAATCTCTCATTCTCATTTTTTTTCTTTATTAAAATTAGTATTTATTTTTTTCTATTTTGTTATTTCTTCTTTTTTTCTTTATTTTTTTATTTTTCTTTTTTTCTTGTTTCTTTCTTGTTAATCTCTTATTCCCATTTTTCTTTTTTTCTATTTGTATTTTCTTTCTTTCTTTTTCTTTGTTTTCTTTTTTTTCCCTGTTTCTTTCTTGTTAATCTCTCATTCTCATTTTCTTTCTTTTTTTCTATTTTTATTTATTTTAATTTTTTTCTTCTTTTTGTCTTTCTGTTTCATTTTGAACTTTTTCTTTCTTTCTTTATTCTTTTTCTCTCTTATTTTGTTATTTATTTTGTTCTTTATCTCTTATGATCTCATCTTTCTTAATATATTACCTTTCTCTCTCTCTCTCTTTTCTCTCTATTTCTCTGTCAACTAATTTCTTTATTTATTTCTTAAATCTTGCTCTTAATTTCTTGTTGATTTCTTTCTTTCTCTCTTTTTCTCCTTTACTTTCTTTTTTCTTTTTTTTCGTTCTAAATGCATTTCCCCTCTCTCTTTTTCTTTCTCTCTCTTCCTCTGTTATCTTTTTCTCTCTCTGTCTCACTCAGTGGACTCCTGGCCTCGGGTTGTGTCCTGCTGTCGGTCTCGCTCACACTCTCAGAATTATCTGCTGTTGGAGAAACAGCTACAGAAACTCGTCCACAGTTAAACGTGTCATTACTGCTGTTCAGCTGCCGGCAACAAATCCCGCGCTGCTCCGAGCTGCAATCACACCACTGCTGAACCACGTTTAATAACACAGCCCCTCAATTACATCCCCAAACTCAAATACCACCTGCACATCCCCCCCACCCCCCCCACCCCCCCGACAGAGCTAATCACCCTGACTTCTACCGCCAGTCGGAGGAATCCGTGTTTACAGCAGAAACAAGCCAAAAGTGCAGGAATTTGTTGAATCTGTTCTCCCATCAGCGCTGATTTATTTTCCTTCATCAGTCTGAATTAGTTCTGTCTTCATTTCACATTTATTTTCCTTTCCTAACCGCCAGAAAAAACTGGACACTGGATCCCACAGAAACACTGGCATAAACACTCAGATCTGGTGAATGTGTGATATTAAATGAACCCCAGTACATAATGAAGTGAGTCATTCTTATTTTCCAGTTTTTAAAACCAGCAGAACTGCCGTGAGCAAGAGCAGCGACGGGAAATTGGGCCATCGTCAACTTCGATGGCTGCCCACCGCCATCGGTCAGCAGAATGTACTGTTGAGAACTCTGCATGTTGATTTGTGACTAAACGAGGCACTGACCACTTGTAAGCTTCGCACTGAAAGTTACTTCTGTCCTTTTCGTGAAGGTTCCTCTGAGCAGTCTCAAACTGAAGAACCACCAAAAGGTCCTCAAGGACTTTTAACAGTGAGATGGCGCTCTCTGCCCTCTTCACTCTTATATTTATATATTTATATTTATATTATATTTACAGCATTTAGCTGGCGCTCTTCTCCAGAGTGACTTACAAGGTTACTTGTATTACAGAGGTCAGAGGGCCAATGTAGTGTTAGGAGTCTTGCCCAAGGACTCTTATTAGTGTAGTGCAGAACAATCACCCAGACTGGGAATCGAACCCCAGTCTCCCGCATGGTGTTGTAACTCAGGCAGGTAGTGGTGTTATCCATAGCGCCCTACCAACCTTACTCTTAAAGAGGTCCTGGCGTACTCGTTTTATTGACAACAAAAGACAATTTGTTTGGGGAAACAAACAATTAGAGATATTAGTGTGTATTTCTTTACTTGCCCTTTAAATATCTTAAAAATTGGAAAATTCTTTGGCCTTCGACCAACTTAATGAGCTGACATCATCACTAACTAGCATGGTGTTTTCCATACAGTCCCCATATGGGAAAGTTACCTACAAAAAGTATTACAATGAATTGCTTTTGTAAAGTCATAAAATAAAGCAGTTCATTTACATATACATTAAATAAAAAATGCATGTATTTATTAAATGTTTATTTTTTAATTTTTTTCAGATTTCCTTTTTCTTTAACCTTTTTTCTTTTTTCTTATATCTTTTTTTTCTTTCTTTTCTAAGTTTTTATGTCAACTGACTTTGGTTTATTTATGTATTTTTATTATTACTTTGTAGAATTTTTATTGCGATGATAATAAATTGTTGTGTAACAGGGTGGTAAAAGTATGATTTTTTCTGTTTTATTTATTTATCTTTTGAGGCTTATGCGTTTAACGTTTAACAAATGGGCTATTAAGAGTATAATAACCCTGTTACGCATAATAAATTGCTGTGTAACAGGGTGGTAAAAGTACAGCCTTTTCCGTTTTATTTCTTTATCATTGAGACTTATGCGTTTAACACATGGGCTGTTAAGTGTATTTAAGGATATGTATTAATGTAGCATCATCATAGCTGCATGATTTAAGAGGTATTTAACTCCTCCCATCCTCACATACACACATACACACACACACACACACACATACACACAGACAGACATACACTGCCCTGGTCCTGCAGCTTAGGCCTACTTGAAGCCTCTCAGCTACAATCTCCTGACTGCTGGACACAGCGAGGATGTAGTGGCTGGGGGTGCGGTATCACTAAATATCGCTGTATTCTTTATATTGGGTCAGAATGTCATGATGAAAGGACCAATAGAAATGCTCCAAAATTTACACTGATTTCCATTAAAGGTGTTTTGCCTGACAGAGACACAGCTTTGCTCATTTTAAGCATCATTGATATCGGTGTATGGAAGTGGGAAATGACTGAACCTCTCCCTGCTGCTAATTTCTTATATCTGGGCTTTAATGAGAGAATTGCAGAGAAGAATGGAGACTATCTGGCCGTTCTGTAGAGGACACTGGGGACACGCAGGCGTCCAGGACAGTTAGGATGTTGTGGCTGGGAGGCTTCAAGTGGGCCTAAGCTGTAGGACCATGGCAGTGTATGTATGTCTGTGTGTATGTGTGTGTGTGTGTGTGTGTGTGTGTGTGTGTGTGTGTGTGTGTGTGTGTGTGTGTGATATGGTGGGAGGAGTTAAATACCTCTAATATCATAAATAAACAAAACACTTACTTACTTTTACCACCCTGTTACACAACATTCATAAAAACTACAGAAGAAATAAACCAAAGTCAGTTGCAATAAAATACTCCAGCGTACAGGTACAGGTGTTGGGGTGAGAAGGCGGGGCTTAAGGAGGCGTGTTTAAATCATGTAAATCTGAACGAGAAATCAGAATGTGTGGAGACTGTAGAAGAAAACGCTGACCAGAAATCAATGAGAAATCCAGATGCCTTTTTAGACAAAAGTATTGGGACACTCTTGAATTCAGGTGTTTCATTCAGCCCCATTGCCACAGATGTATAAAATCAAGCCCCTAGCCCTGCAGTCTGCCTTTCCCTTTCTTCCACACATCAGTGAAAGAACGGGAGGTTCTGAAGAGCTCACTGAACTCCAGCGTGGTTCTGTATGTAATAGGAGACACCGCTGCACCAACAACAACAAGTCAGCTGGTGAAATTTAGACCTTCCCTCCTAGATCTTCCTCCATCAGCTGTGAGTGGTGTTATTATTGAACAGTGGAAGAGTTTAGGAGGAACAGCTCACAGAGAGCAGCTCAGTGTCCACCGAGTGTCTGTCAGACCACGTAAAGTTACAGAGCGGGGTCAGGGCCGAGTGCTGAGCTCAGAGCAGAGTGCAGAAAAGCCTCCAACTGACTCAGTAACTGCAGCAGAGCTCCAGACCTGCTGCTGCTGGTAGAGCTTAGAGCAAAAGAGGACCAGTTCCATATTAATAATAATGCCTATGAGTATAGAACGGGATGTCAGTAAAGTAAGCTCCTGTTGGTGTAACGTGTAGGTGTAACGTGTAGGTGTCCCAATACTTTTGTCCGTACAGTGTATAGCGATGAGGCTAATGTAGCTAAAAAATAATGGAAGATTTTATCCCACCAATTAGCGTAGTGCTTGTCTCAGGCATCACCCACTCTCCTCGAACCGTGCAGAGGTGTTCAGCGATCTCTAATAGACTTGCTGATGTGCTTTCTGACACCGTATGACTCACTGTGATCTATAAATATGAACTGAAGTACAGACAGGATTCAGGCGTCTCCTGATTGTTCTGGTGATAAAACTGTCTGTAAGATACACAAAGAAGCCATTAGATCTGTCCAGACTTTCGACTGCTATTGTATTTGTGATTGTTAAACACGTCCCAGACCTGAATCAGGGCTGTAGAATCCAGCTGGTTGCTTCCGAATCTGCCTGACGGGAGTGATTAGCGGAGCAGACGGGAGAGGGCGGATCGAAAGCGGCTCACAGGGTGTTTTTTTTTTCCTTCTTTCTGTTCTTCTAAGATTATACTGAGTGGATGTCTGTTGTAGACGTTCATCAGGGTGCTGATAATTTAGCGGATGAGCAGAGCGCTGTGATGAGGGATGGTGTGAACATGATTGCTCTTACGTCTCTCTCTATTCTCTCTCGCTTTCTCTCTCTCTTTCTCACTCATGCTCTGTCTGGCTACTAGCAAGGCTTTGAGAAACGCCACCCAGACAAGCAAGAACATGGTGAAATGTTCAAAGTTAAGGGGGCTTCAAATGCATCTTTGAGGGATGCCATAGAAGAATTTGCCATTTTTGGTTCCATAAAGGGCCATGCTTGTATTAGTGATGTATATAATAGTGTGTGTGTATATATATATATATATATATATATATATATATATATATATATATATATATATATATATATACACACAAATGTTTGTGGACACCCCATCTAATCAATGCATTTGGTTGGCTCTCATACTGCCATCATGAATCTATTGGCACCATGCTACCTAATGCCAGGCCTGGCGTGGGCTAGTAGAGGGGTATAAAGCCCCCCAGCATTGAGCTGTGGAGCAGTGGGAGAACTGTGTTCTCTGGGATGATGAATGGTTGGTGCTCCATCCAGTACTTCAGAACATTCTCCAGCAATCCGAAGAACCCTTTAACCAGGCAAAGAACCGTTTTGACATTCAAGTGGTTCTTTTGTCGTGGTTCTATATACTATATGTCCAAATATTTCTGGACACCCCTTCCAATGAATGCATTCAGCTACTTTAAGCTGCACCCATTGTTGACACATATGTGCAAATTCACACACAGCTTGTCTAGTCTGCCCATAGAATAGGACTCTCTGGAGCAGATCAACATCATGGACCGATTGGCACCATGCTGCCTAATGCCAGGCCTGGCGTGGGCTAGAGGAGGGGTGTAAAGCAGAGGAAGGCATGATGGATGGTGGTGCTCTACCCAATTCTTTTGGGATGAGATGGGGAGTTGGGGATGATGAGGTGGGGTGGTAATCAGCATCCAACATTGTGACCTCACTTATGCAATATTGTCACTAAATGCAATCAAATCCTCACAGCAATGCTCCTCCAAAATCTAGTGGAAAGCCTTCTTCTTCCCTGGACAGTAGAGACAGTTACTCCAACAAAAGCAGGACCAACCCTTGATTTCCGAAGAAACAATGAATGGGCAGGTGTCCCAATACTTTTGTCCATATGGTAGAGCACCTGTGTCAGTTTATTAGTGGCTGCCAACTCTGCTCCTGCACATTTTAGTGGTTTCCCTGCCCTCACAGCTCAGGACGGGCTTGTTAACGAGCTGATTAGCTGGATCAGGGGTGATGGGAGCTGGGTAAGCACCAAAATGTGCAGGGTAGGGGGCTGGGAACCGCTGAATTAGCGTGAATGTCTTTAAACCGAGCTCTGCAGCGTGTGACTGATGTTAGACAGCAGCTGTGGAACATTCTGATGAGTTTCTGTGAATGCACTTTGTAATTTCTCTCTGCCTTTATCTTACTTTAACGCTTCAAAACACACTGTGCTGCTCTCTCTCTCTCTCTCTCTCTCTCTCTCTCTCTCTCTCTCTCTCTCTCTCTCTCTCTCTCTCTGCTTTCTTCTCTTATATTTGTTTACTTTACCTGTTGTTTTCTTCCTGACCCATTCACGCTCCTCTCTCGTCTCAGAACGCCAGTCAAAGCCGTCGCTGATGTCAGGCGTTTATTTGTTTGCTCGAATAGACTGTCAGGTACGGAGAACAGGAGGCAACGTGGGACAGTAATTGAAATTCATTGGACAGTGACGACCAATCTGAAGCCCCCGCCTTTCTGTTTCTCCCCTCATTCTTTCTCCTTTACTTTCTCTCCCTGTGACTGTTTGTCTTTCTCAACTGAACTAAAATAAGCTTCACTGCCTTGACCTTTTAATTCAGTGTGTCTACCTGTAAAACTCTATATAACATTAGAATAAATCCAAATAAACATAAAGTCAGTGGTCAGTGAGAGTGTCTACCTGTAAAACTCTATATAACATTAGAATAAATCCAAATAAACATAGAGTCAGTGGTCAGTGAGAGTGTCTACCTGTAATTAACTCTATATAACATTAGAATAAATCCAAATAAACATAGAGTCAGTGGTCAGTGAGAGTGTCTACCTGTAATTAACTCTATATAACATTAGAATAAATCCGAATAAACATAAAGTCAGTGGTCAGTGAGAGTGTCTACCTGTAATTAACTCTATATATAATAAGAATGAACCCAAATAAACATAAAGTCAGTGGTCAAGCACAGTGTTTCCCTGTAATTAACTCTATATATAATAAGAATGAACCCAAATAAACATAAAGTCAGTGGTCAAGCACAGTGTTTCCCTGTAATTAACTCTATATAACATTAGAATAAAGCTAAAACCCTTTAAATCATTTTCTCAGCCTCTGACTTTTGCCCAGCCCTCTTTATACACTGTATTAGACTCTACTACAGCCGTAGTGTGCTGTTGTATGCTGTCTGTCTCGCTGTGCAGCTCCTCTGCTTCTCAGCTCAGGTCTAATGTCATTAAGTATTTGAGTGGCAGGTGAAGCCTCCACCCCCACCCCCCTTTCAGCGTGTCTGCGCTAAGGGGCCGGCGACACAAAGGCTGGAGGCAGCAAAATGAGCCGAACAAGCAATTCTACCGGCCAACCGCGGCACATCCCCTACTGACCTCTCCTTCTCCTGACCTCGTTATCTGTCGTCCTGAATGTTTCTGCTACTTCTGCTGATGTTGTGAGGGAGATTGAGCGAGGGCAGTAGAGAGAGTGAGAGATAGAGATTTTAATTACAGATCATTGCTGCTCAGCACTGGCTGCAATAACAGGCCGTTTGTCATGGTCCCGCAGTTCAGGCTGGGTCTTGCAGCTCCTTCTGAAGACTGAAGGCCATGTCTCAGACTTTTGTCCCAGACTGAAGTCACATGATTCTTCAGGATAGCGAAATACTGACCATCAGGTTGAGCTCCTGACCTTTTTATCAGGTGTATTGGTGGATAGTAGTCTATGATAAATACACCCCTGCCTCCTGGAGGCTTTTTCTGATCTGCTGGACAGGTCATTGAGGATATTGCTGAAGATTAGTGAAGATCTTCCTTTGCCCAGTGAGCTTTAGATGACGTCTCTAACGGTCTTATTCTATTGGCACAGTTCTGAACTTTGAGAAAAGCCTACCCAGGTAAGCCTACCCATGTTGGGCTTGTATGGAAGCCAGAAGGTTTTGTCCATGGGGTCCACAATGGCCCTGCATATGGATGCCTATGAGGATCCCACCAGGGTCAGTGATGGGACCAGTAGGGGTTTAACATTGGCCCCATCTGGGTTGCACACTGTACATGGGGCCTAGATGGGACTGGGCTGGGCTGTAATGATAGAGCCCATGCCCACCTGGAACCCACCTAGCCCACGTTCCACCCATGTGGAAGGTAGCCCCACATGAGCAGGTAACCGGTTCGGGTGTGTCGTTTCCCAAACCGTATGCAGGAGGGCACTGTCCGTGCCTACTGTGATAAAGGCACTCTCTGGCTGGGTATTATCTGGGTGGTGGATCATTCTCATCACAGCAGTGACACTGAAGTACTGTATCAGGCACAGCAGTGTTGGGTTTTTACACACATCACTGACACTACTATCAGACTTAGGTCTTGGCTTTGGTTACCCAAGGTGGGATGCTGATAAGCCCCCTCCTTTGAGCAGTCCAGGTTTCTACTGCATTGCTGCCCGAGGGCCGATCCTGGGAGGGCAAACAGATTGGCAGTAGGGACTACACTTTCTAGGCCATTCTCTATCCACTGCCTGCCTGGCTCTGCAGAATTTCGAGCTTGGTTCTGAGCATGAGATGAAGCTTACTGTCCTGATGTCTGAGACATTTTTATTTTAACTCAACTTAACTCATTTTTTACTTCTACATCTCAGTTCGATCAACAATCCACTCTGATCTGATCCTCAAAAACATCAGTAAATGATCTGCAGCTGAAACTGATTCAATACTATGTAAGATGTTCAGTCTGTGGCTCCGCCCCCTCAACCTGTTCACTGTTTATTCCCATCTGCAGGCTACAACTCCCTCCATCACTCGGGACGAGGCCTTCCTATTCTCAGACTCCTCCTGACCATGGAGGGCCGTGATGTTGATGAAAGGATTTGAACTCATGACCTCCTGAGTCTCTTGGCAAACAGGCAGTTAGACAGTCGCTCCACTCTAGAGCTGTGAAGCCATGTCCATTTCTGAGTCTGAGAAAGACGGGAAGATAAATTTACTTGGGTTTTTATGGAGTGTAATTTCACAGCTTTAGACCGGCCCTACAGTCTAACTGCTGCTCTTCAGCAAATGTGAGGAGGTCATCAGTTCAAATCCCAGCAAGGCCTCAGCGCTTCATTTCCTTAAGCTGGCCATTCATGTGATAGGGGTGGTTCTGATCTGCTGATGGGACTGAAAAAACGCTTGCATGAGCATACCAGGCCTGTAGCAGCATGACCCTGAGCGACCCTCAGATCATAGCCAGTGCCTTAGTCCCCTGGACCACTTTGAGCCCCCATCAGATCCTTCACCAAAATGTGAGCATATGAAGGAGGACACAAATCAGTGGACTGTTGCTATGGAGAAGGAACTAGGAACATCTGAGGAGAATAATGAAGAGGTAGAGCTAGAAACAAGTAACATGTGGAAACACTAAGGAGTAGGCGGGGCAAAGGTGGAGTCAATAGGAAAACAAGGCTTAGAGCTCTATATCTGCAAAATGTCAACTTTACAGGAGAAGGAAAAAAACGTCCCAAGTTTGAATAGAAGTCAATGGAAATAGATTTTATTTTATTTAAGTCATTTTGGAGCATTTCTATTGGTCCGTTCATTAAGAAATTCTGATATAGTGTAAAGAACAACAGCCAGATTTATATTATGTCAAAACCTGAAAATACCTTTAGTTTTTATGCATAAAAATGGCTAAATTAATTAATGGTGAATAACTCTAAATACCTCATTAGTCATTAGGTCATGATTAGTTGATTAATAATTCACTTGTTTTATGACCTGCTGTCTTTAACATGTTACTCAGCAGTGAGTTCAGGAACACCTTGCCTTTTATTAATATTAATATTGGTTATTGCACTGCGGCTCAGATCCTGCACTGAGACAGTGTGTCGGGGACGGAGAAGCTAGTCGTAAGGGAGAGGCTGCTGCTCATCCTGAAATGAAAAGAGCCTTCAGTGGTTAAGAGAAGGTGCGCTGCTGGAGTTAATGGGTGGATAATGAATCAGGTTCCTGACTGTCGCCATGAGTCAAACAGCTTCACTCCGAGCCTCCTGTTTACTCCAGCTCATCACCATTCAGCGCTAATCAGGAGCCTCACACACACACACACACACACACACACACACACACACACACACACACACACACACACAGCCACAAGCATCTGCAAAGTGTGTGTGTGTGTGGGGGGGGGGGTGCATATGTGTGTGCATGTTAGAGAGAGAGAGAGAGAGAGAGAGAAGTGAGAGAGAGAGAGAGAGAGAGAGAGAGAGAGAGAGAGAAGTGAGAGAGACTTGACCCCTCCTGCTCTTACAGAAGCAGCACATGCCATTGTCTCTCTCTCTCTCTCTCTCTCTTTCTTTCTCTCTCTCTCTGTCTCCGTCCTCTGCTCCCATTCGTCACAGACTCTGATCTCCGATCGCTACAGGTATGTGCTGATCATTGTTTCTTGAGCTGATTTCCTCTCTCTCTCTCTCTCTCTCTCTCTCTCTCTCTCTCTCTCTCACACTCTCTCTTTCATACATTATCTTTCTAGCTCTCTCTCTCTCATTCATTATATTTTTAGGTCTCTCTCTCTCGCGCGCTCTCTCATGCATTGTCTTACTCTCTCTTTCTTTTACATTGTCTTTCTACCTCTCATACATTATCTGTCTAGCTTTCTCTTACTCTCTCTCTCACTCTCTCTCGTACATTATCTTTCTAGCTTTCTCTTACTCTCTCTCTCACTCTCTCTCGTACATTATCTTTCTAGCTTTCTCTCTCATTCATTATCTTTTTAGGTCTCTATCGCGCTCTCTCACGCTCTCTCATGCATTGTCTTGCTATCTCTCTCTCTCTTTTACATTGTCTTTCTTTCTCTCTCATACATTATCTTTCTAGCTCTCTCTTTCTCTCTTATACATGATCTTTCTAGCTCTCTCTTTCTCTCTCATACATTATCTTTCTAGCTCTCTCTTTCTCTCTCATACATGATCTTTCTAGCTCTCTCTTTCTCTCTCTCATACATTATCTTTCTAGCTCTCTCTTTCTCTCTCTCATACATGATCTTTCTAGGTCTCTCTCTCTCTCTCTCTCTCTCTCATATACTACCTATCTGAATCTCTCTCTCTCTTACATTATCATTCTCTCTCTTTCTCTCTCTTATACATTATTTTTCTCTCTCATACATGATCTTTCTAGGTCTCTCTCTCTCTCTCTCATACATTATCTTTCTAGCTCTCTCACTCTCTCTCTCATACATTATCTTTCTAGCTCTCTCTTTCTCTCTCTCATACATTATCTTTCTATCATTCTCTCTCATACATGATCTTTCTAGGTCTCTCTCTCTCTCTCTCTCTCTCTCTCATATACTACCTATCTGAATCTCTCTCTCTCTTACATTATCTTTTAGGTCTCTCTCTCTCTCTCTCTCTCTCTCTCTCTCTCTCTCTCTGCCTCTCTCTCTCATACACTGCCTATCTGACTCAGTCTCTCTGTCTCCTGCGAGTCCTTCACCCACGGTTAGACGTGTTGTCCTCGCTGTGTGCTCCAGTGTGCTCCAGATCGCTCAGGGCTGAACGTGTCGAGGTGAAGCGAGTTGAGGAGCGCTCTCCTGAGTAACTTTCAGGACTGTTACCGCGCGGTGTTGAGGGCAGCTCTGAGGGCTGCTGGGAAACGGATGCTGTAAAGAGCTGCTATTCAGAGCCGGGAGGGAATGACATGCTGTGCTCTGACTGTTTTCTAAATGGACTGAGCCAAAAGATGGTGTGCTTGGGCTGGTGTGCGTTAATACATCAGTGCTGTCACTCAAAAACCTTGTATCTCCATTTTTACTGATTTTCACTTTTTGACACTATGTGAATCTGACAGTTGTCTCATATATTGTCTCAAAAGCTCCTGATGAATGGACCAATAGAAATGCTCCAAAATGACTAAAGTGTTTTTACATTGACTTTCATTAAAAGTTGAGAGGGTTTTTTGCTCCTCCTGTAAAGATGACATTGCATAAAGTATGACTGATGATGTTAAATGGTTGTGTATTGATTGATTTATTGATGGATTGATGATGATTGATGATAAAACGACACCTATCAGTATGTACATTAAAGCCTTGAAGCCCCATAGCTTCTGTATGTCATCATTGTGGTCTTCATGGTCTGACCTGAGGTGGTGAGGTTGGTGCTGAGAGCTGTGTGTTATGCTAGGCTGTGTGGAGATGCTGGACCTGAAAACATGGTGTTTTGCCTGTTCATCTGGACAGACGTGGCTGCTGGGTCCTGTTAGACACACAGGCACACGTTTATAATCAGGACTGGCTAAACTCCTCTGTCTGATATCGATCTGAGTGCTGTAATCAGACCAGCAGCAGCGAGAAGTCGATGACTGAGTTCGACTGAACTCACCTTCTGACCCCACGCTTTCCTCAGCGTCTGCATCCTGTCTTTGTTCTCGAAACAATCAGACGGTGTCTCTCGGGCGGATCTCTGGAGGTGCCTGTGTATCCCGTCTCGTTAGCTCAGGCTAGACACCAGCTGGAGCTTCATCTGCTTCTCTGGTTCCCACTCAGTAACGTAGAGCCGCTCTACAGCCTCACAGCCTAACTCTCAGCTCAGCTCAGTTTAATTCAGTTCAGTTCAGTTTAATTCAGTTCAGCTCAGTTTAATTCAGTTCAGTTTAATTCAGTTCAGTTCAGTTTAATTCGGTTCAGTTCAGTTCAGTTTAATTCAGTTCAGTTTAATTCAGTTCAGTTCAGTTTAATTCAGTTCAGCTCAGTTTAATTCAGTTCAGTTAAATTCAGTTCAGTTCAGTTTAATTCAGTTCAGTTTAATTCAGTTTAGTTCAGTTTAATTCAGTTTAATTCAGTTCAGTTTAGGAGGAGATTAATTCAGTTCAGTTCAGTTTAATTCAGTTCAGTTTAATTCAGTTCAGTTTAATTCAGTTTAGTTCAGTTTAATTCAGTTCAGTTTAGTTCAGTTTAATTCAGTTCAGTTTAATTCAGTTTAGTTTAGTTTAATTCAGTTCAGTTTAATTCAGTTTAGTTTAGTTCAGTTAAGTTTAATTCAGTTTAATTTAGTTCAGTTCAATTCAGCTGAGTTTAGTTCAGTTTAGTTTAATTCAGTTCAGTTCAGTTAAATTCAGATTAATAAAATTCAGCTCAGCTCTATTGAGTTCAGTAAATTTGATTTCATTTCATTCTGTCAGTTTTAAACAATTTCAGTTCAATTCAGTTCAGCCCAGCTCAGCTTGGTCAAGTTAAATTACATTGAATTAAATTCATTCAATTAACTTTTTTTAAATTTCTATTCAATTCAGTATAATTCAGTTTCATTCAATTTAGTTCAGTGTAATTCACTTCGGTTCAAATCCTTTCAATTAATTTTTATTAAGTTCAGTTTAGCTCAGCTCTATTCAGTATAATAATTACATTTTAGTTCATTTCAATTAACTATAAACAAATTCAACTCAGTTCAGCCCAGCTTGGCTTGGTCCAGTTAAATTATTTTAAATTCAGTTCAAATTTTCTCATAACTAATAATACTTATTATTATAATTATGATGATTATTATTAGTAGTATTATTATTGTAATTAATAATATTAATAGCTTGAATGTATGGAACAGTGTAATAGTTTGTATAGTGTAGGGGTTGTGTGTGTATTCTGTATTCTACTTTTTAGATTTGACTGTTTATATTGAATATTTGTGTTTCACTGCACAGGACAAGCAATTTTTTGCTCACTTTTACACCTGTGTTTATGTGACGTGACAATAAACCTGATTGAATTTGTATGTTTATTTATGTATTTATTATTATTTTTATTATTTCTTTTGTATTTCTCATTATTTTCATTATTTTGTATTTCTTATTAGTTTTATTATTTGTTTTGTATTTCTCATTACTTTCAATATTTTGTGTTTTTTTATTGTTTTGTATTACTATTTTTTAATTATTTATTTTGTATTTCTCATTATTTTCAATATTTTGTATTTCTTATTAGTTTTTTAATTTTGTATTACTATTTTTTTAATTATTTATTTTTCTGATCTTCTTCTCCTCCTACTTCTTCTTCTTGTCTCTCCTTGTGCTCTGTCTCCATAGACTGTTCCTCTTCTTATCATCTCAGCTGTCTCCCTCGCTCTGCTCTTCGTTCTTCTGTTTCTAATTGATCATTTCTCTTTATCTGTGATCTCTCTCTCTCTCTCTCTCTCTCTCTCTCTCTCTCTCTCTCTTTTGTGCATGTGTCTCTCTAAAAGTGCTCCTCCTCTGCTTATCTTCCAGATGGATCCCGTCCAGAAGGCCGTAATCAACCACACATTCGGAGTCTCCATCCCGCCCAAGAAAAAGCAAGTGATTTCGTGCAACATCTGCCAGCTCCGCTTTAACTCAGACGTGAGTACCAGAACCTACCCTTCTTCCAGAGTATGTGGCACAGGGTGTGTGTGTGTGTGTGTGAGTGTGTAAAGTTCTTCTCCATGTGTTTTCATGTTGTTCTTTATCCAGCGTCTGTCTTCTCTTAGTCTGTTCTGTTCAGTTGAGCGTGAGAAGTGATCTGAGCTCATTGGGTTTGAGGCTGGTGTTGCCCAGTCCTGCTCCTGTAGGCCTGTTCTGCACATTTCACTGTTTTTCTGCTCCAGCGCCTCACAGCAGAACCACATGAAGGGCTTGGCATGGAAGAAGCGTGAGGGCATGTATTTTTATATACCGTGCCCACGCTGTAAAAGACGAGGCCGCAAGGATCTGAACTTATGCACGCAAGATCTAGAAGACATGGTCACGAGATTCTGTTTAGGTTGAACGTGACTACTGTTGCTCACGCTCTTAAACACTAGGGTGCTAGAGAGGGTTCTTTGAGGGATGCCTCAGAAGAACCAGGTTCTAAGAAGAAGATATGAGCGGGAAGATCCTTCACATTGACTTCTTTGAACCTGAAAATGGAGCTTCACACATCCCCTTAATTGACAAAAGTATTGGGACACCTGTCGATTCATGGTTATCAAAGGTATTAAAAAAAGAGTTTATCCTGCTTTTGTGTGTTCTCTACTGTCCGAGAGAAGGCTTTCTGCTAGATCTTGGAGGAGCATTGCTGTGAGGATTTGATTGCATTCAGCAACAAGAGCGTTAGTGAGATCAGGATGTTGGTGATGTTGATCATCACCCACCCTCATTCCCAGCTCCCCAAACGATCCCTAGACGTGGAGCTTGGATGGAGCACCATCCATCATTTCCACTGTTTCACTGGTCCACAGCTTAATTCTGGGGGGGTTTATACCCCCCTAGCCCAAGGCCGGTGTAAGAATGGATTCGAATGGGTTCAAATGAGAAGAAGAGGGTTCAGGTTCTTTGGTTTGATGTGGGTGTTAGTGGGTGTTTGGTTATAGACGGTGGTGCTTGTGCTGTACGTTATTCTGAGTAGAGGCCGCCTGTTGCCAGTAATAGTGCATCCAGCCATGAAGCTCTATTTCCTGGCCAATAACAGCACATAAGAGACAGTGGCTTCCGTCAGGTCGCCTCTGCAGATGAATCTGAAGGTGGGGCTCCAGTGACAGTGTGTAAACATGGATGACAAAGACAGAGACATCCATCATTCACCATTAGTGTTGGACACAGATATTTCATACACACAAATAAACACACTAGTGAGCAAACACACACACACAGCATTCACTGCAATACCCAGGGAGCAGAGAGGGTTAAGGGCCTTGCTCAAAGGACCCTTGCTCCCCAATTCAGTTATGTCATAACTCCACTAAGATCCTTATTTTACACCTGGAAGTCTGAACCGAGGTCCGAACCGCCTGATCCGATTAGTTCTGGTTTGTCCCATCCCATATCTCCCTATACTCAACACTAAAGTCTCAAGTCTGACCTTGACATGTCGTCGGTTCTGCGGGTCACCTTTCCGCCAGAACTGGTTGGGGTTGGCCAGAATGAACGAGCTCGTCCTGCAACAGTTACATCACCACTGACAGTTCGTCTCCATGTGCTCCAGCCCCTCGTTTGTACTTCTTCTGTTGTTTAATGGGTGACGACAGCCTGCCTCAACATCCTGTAATGGGTCTGAAATTCTGAACCGTCCAGGAGAGTGTTTTTACACTGCAAACCAACCCAATCAGGGTTCAGTTGGATCCTGACTGGGACCACTTCTTTTGGTCTGGACCGTGGTCCAAGGCAACTTTCACACCCTCTATATTAGTTCGGACCAAACTGAAAAGGTCCCTTAGGCAATAAAGGTACCCACTCTCAGAGACCCCCTTTTTCAATACTGCCATTGGCCCCTTTTTGCTTAGAGTGCAGAACCTTTCAATCACATGAAGCTTCTTTAACCTTCTGGGAGTCTTTGAACACACCAGCATGTCAAATTCGATGTTTCTGGAGGTTTCTGTTAATATCCTTGTGATATCACAGCGCAGAAATGCCGTTCAACCATTTCCCGAATCTGTAGGCCCCGCCCCTTCCATTGCATCCCATTGCCAGATTGTACGTGAATAATTACCGGAGTTATGAGGCTGTGAAGACAGGTCGAGAGACTCGTCTCGGCCTCCCGCCCTGTCTAACTGGTGGATTTGTGTGTCCGTCATCGGCCTCTTATCTCTTGTGCGTCCATCTGGGGTTTTGTATGAAACTGACCAACGGACACTTAGAAATCTTTTGCATTTATTCTATTTGGGTTTATTCTAATGTTATATAGAGTTAATTACAGGTAGACACTCTCACTGACCACTGACTTTATGTTTATTTGGGTTTATTCTAATGTTATATAGAGTTAATTACAGGTAGACACTCTCACTGACCACTGACTTTATGTTTATTTGGGTTTATTCTAATGTTATATAGAGTTAATTACAGGTAGACACTCTCACTGACCACTGACTTTATGTTTATTTGGATTTATTCTAATGTTATATAGAGTTAATTACAGGTAGACACTCTCACTGACCACTGACTTTATGTTTATTTGGGTTTATTCTAATGTTATATTGAGTTAATTACAGGTAGACATTTTCACTGATCACTGACTTTGTTTATTTGGGTTTATTCTAATGTTATATAGAGTTAATTACAGGTAGACACTCTCACTGACCACTGACTTTGTTTATTTGGGTTTATTCTAATGTTATATAGAGTTAATTACAGGTAGACATTTTCACTGATCACTGGCTTTATGTTTATTTGGGTTTTTTCTAATGTTATATAGAGTTAATTACAGGTAGACACTCTCACTGACCACTGGCTTTATGTTTATTTAACTTATTCAAATGTTATGTAAAGTTTTACAGGTAGACACTCTCACTGACCACTGACTTTATGTTTATTTAACTTATTCAAATGTTATGTAAAGTTTTACAGGTAGACACTCTCACTGACTTTATATAGAGCTTTTACACTCCATGCACTCTCTGTGGAAAAAAACAATGTGGTTATTTACAGTAGTGCTGTGATGTTGTGGCTCTTGGCGTTGACGAAGTTTTAGAACACCCCAAAATTTTTTATTGAGATTTAATTAGCCATTCCAGTCCAGTGAATAACCGGCATGTTAGAAAGTCCAGCAACATCAAATGGTACAAAGGCAAGCAGTCATATGTCAGAGGTGTTGAGGGAAAAATGAAGGATGAATTATTAAAAAGGCTTCGTTAAGGAGCGAGTCATTGGTTAATACCTCACAGCTGGTCTGTAGCAACTTAAAAATTGATACAATAGAAACTATATATTCTGTATATACTGAATATGTAGACTCTATATAAAAGCAGTGTTGACCAGAGTGTGGTACTGCACTCTCTACCTGACCCTGAACACAGAAACCTCAGATCTGGCTCTTACCAGTGGAGCTCTTTCCTTCAGAGAAGCTCCAGGTAAAGCCAGTGTGTGGTGAGGACCTTCTCCTACACCATCAGAAGTGAAGAGAAACTGAAGAGGTCTGGAACAGGAAGAGGTCTGACCCCCTCAAATCCACAGCAGCATCAGTTTCAAGGCCAGTTTCTGAGAGTTCAGAACAGCAGCTTGTGTGATGGGCGGCTGACATGACTACACCTCAAAGACCTGGAGCTGCAGGTTGGAGCTGCAGGTGGAGTGGCAGTAAGAAGGTCATTACCGATATGGTCAAATAAGAAAAACTAGGGGTGTTCTAAAACTTTTGACCCGGTAGTGTAGGAGTTATCTCGTATTCAGAAGTGTCACTGCAGGCGGAGACGGTGCAGTGTATGGAGAGCCGGTTGTACTGGATGTTCTTTAAGCAGGGAATGCCGTGGATGGGTAGCACGGTCAGGACACGGCCGCTGGAGCCTGGTTCGCTGCGTGTTGAGGGTCGAGTGTTTCTAATATTCGATCTGTACGCCAGCCAAGTGGCTGCTCACTGCCAGCGGTGCGCTGTGTTTACTCTCTGTTGTGTAATCTGAGGCAGTAAGCTACTCTCAGATGTGTCGTCATTATTCTTTTACGGCCTTCACTCACTTGATCAATTGGGAAGGCAATAAAATGCCAGTGGTTTCACTGTGCGTGTTTGTGTGTGTGTCTGTGTGTGTGTGTGTGTGTGTGTGTGTGGTTTCACATACAGAGCCATAGCCACATCTGGCCTCACCATGTGTGTGTGTGTTTGTACAGTGCTGTGTGAAAGTCTTAGGCGTCTGAGAAAACGTTCTGTAAAGCTGTTTATCTGGACAGTAAGTTTTTTCTTCAAAAACACATTACAAACATTACATACATACAGATAACCCATCCACTGTGAATGTTGTTAAATGTGTGTGTGTGTGTGTGTGTGTGTGTGTGTTAGCTTAATCATTCCCAGTGATTTCCAATCCTGCAGGAGCGCCAGTATTCCCAGTTCCCATCCAAACCTAGTCTTTATATAGGTTTATGTTAATGTTATATAGAGTTAAGTACAGGTAGACACTCTCACTGACCACTGACTCTATGTTTATTTGGGTTTATTCTAATGTTATATAGAGTTAATTACAGGTAGACACTCTCACTGACCACTGACTCTATGTTTATTTGGGTTTATTCTAATGTTATATAGAGTTAATTACAGGTAGACACTCTCACTGACCACTGACTCTATGTTTATTTGGGTTTATTCTAATGTTATATAGAGTTAATTACAGGTAGACACTCTCACTGAACACTGACTTTATGTTTATTTGGGTTTATGTTAATGTTATATAGAGTTAAGTACAGGTAGACACTCTCACTGACCACTGACTCTATGTTTATTTGGGTTTATTCTAATGTTATATAGAGTTAATTACAGGTAGACACTCTCACTGAACACTGACTTTATGTTTATTTGGGTTTATGTTAATGTTATATAGAGTTAAGTACAGGTAGACACTCTCACTGAACACTGACTTTATGTTTATTTGGGTTTATTCTAATGTTATATAGAGTTAATTACAGGTAGACACTCTCACTGACCACTGACTCTATGTTTATTTGGGTTTATTCTAATATTATATAGAGTTAATTACAGGTAGACACTCTCACTGACCACTGACTCTATGTTTATTTGGGTTTATTCTAATATTATATAGAGTTAATTACAGGTAGACACTCTCACTGACCACTGACTCTATGTTTATTTGGGTTTATTCTAATATTATATAGAGTTAATTACAGGTAGACACTCTCACTGACCACTGACTTTATGTTTATTTGACTTTACTCAAATGTTATGGAAAGTTTTACAGGTAGACACTCTCATTGACTTTATATAGAGCTTTTACACTCCATGCACTCTCTGTGGAAAAAAAGTGTGGTTATTTACAGTAGTGCTGTGATGTTGTGGCTCTTGGCGTTGATAAAGCTGTTTAATTGAAGCAGAATGGAGCTGTGTGGCAGTGAGCCCGGCCTGTGGAGGCTCCTGCTGAGAGCCAGGACAGAGCAAAGCCTTCACTGAGACCGGGAAACAGCTACTGTAGGTCTGCAATGATTAGTCCTCCACAAAGTCCATTAGTCACAGAAAGAACGGTACTCAGATACATTTGAATGTAATTAAATTGCATAACAATAATCTAACAGCACTTTGTGGCAGGATCTCTAACCAATCAGAACTCAGTAACAAGAATTCTAACCACTCAACACTCAGTAGCAGTAATGTCAACCAATCAGCACACAGCGGCAGTTGTACCAACAAATTTACCCTCAACTTAGTAGCAGCAGTGCCAACCAATCAACACGAAGTAGCCGTAGTACCAACATGTCAATACTCAGCTTAGTAGCAGAAGCCCAACCAATCAACACTCAGTACCAGTAGCACCAACCAATCAACACTCAGTACCAGTAGCACCAACCAATCAACACTCAGTACCAGTAGCACCAACCAATCAACACTAAGCATAGTAGCAATATTACCAACTAATCAACATTCAGCTTAGTAGCAGTAGCCCAACCAATTAGTACTCAGTAGCAATAGTGCATGTCAACATGTCAACACTCAGCTTGGTAGCAGTAGCTTAGCCAATCAGCACACAGTAGCAGTAGTGCCAGCCAAACAGTACTCAGTACTAGTAGCACCAACAATCAACACTCAGCTTAGTAGCAATAATACTAACCAATCAACACTCAGCTTAGTAGCAGTAGCCCAGCCAATCAACACTCAGCTTAGTAGCAGTAGCCCAGCCAATCAACACTCAGTAACAATAATGCCATTCAGTCAACGCTTACTTTAGTAGCAGTCGCACCAACCAATCAACGCTTAGTTTAGTAGCAGTAGCCCAGCCAATCAACACTCAGCTTAGTAGCAGTAGCCCAGCCAATCAACACTCAGTAACAATAATGCCATTCAGTCAACGCTTACTTTAGTAGCAGTCGCACCAACCAATCAACGCTTACTTTAGTAGCAGTCGCACCAACCAATCAACGCTTACTTTAGTAGCAGTCGCACCAACCAATCAACGCTTAGTTTAGTAGCAGTAGCCCAGCCAATCAACACTCAGTAACAATAGTGCCAACCAATCAACACTTAGTTTAGTAGCAGCAGTACCAACCAATCACCAATCAATAACTGTAACGCTAACTAATCAGCACAAATCCGCCAAGTCTAGAAATATGACCGGTGGTAAACTAGGGGTGTGGCCTGTTCATGCATGCGTTCGGCCGGTCAGCTCGGTCATTGCTATATCAACAACAGACACAACAGTGACTGGTGGAGTGAGTGTGTGAGGAACAGCTGGGCTGCTGTTCTGTCTGGGGGTTTGTAAGCGCCAACACAGCCAAAGATACACACCTGTGGACCACCGGCACGCTTCCACTGGACTGACTGCGGGCCGGTGGTGGCTGCAGCTAAGCGCTCGCAGCCCCCCGCTGTGTATGATTAGCTGATTGTTATCGACTCTGAAATGGGCTTTTCCTCGCCGCGGTGAAAACAGCTCTGAATTACAGCAACTGTAGGATATTAACTTGTCTTCTCCTCTCTCTCTCTCTCTTTCTCTCTCACACACACACACACACTTTGTCTCTGTGCGTGAGCAGTATGAAGGTGTGTGTTCAGTGGTGGTGGTGTGAAGCGGTTTCCTCTCTCCGTGGTCTGTTTGATCCACGCTTTCGGGGGCGATCTGCTGCAGTGTGTGTGAGGTTCACACAGGAGGAGAACGAGCATCAAAGTGTGTGTGCAGCGGCCGCCCCGCCGGGCCTTTGATGCTAATTCAGGGTGTGTGTTGTGCTGCAGGGTGAGGGGCCTGTCTCTCCGCGCTGCCTGCGTGCGCCGCGGCCGCTAAAACAGGAAGCCATGCTCTGGTTGGTGTGTCAGAACGGATCAGTGCACGCTGCTGACTCTGGCACATTCGATTTCTTTTTACCTCAATCCTCTCTTCACACACACTCACACACACCCACACACACAGCCTGTGACGGCATGTTAGTCGCGACCAGCGATTGCTCTTTTGAACACGCCGAAGTGGACAAAGGGACGGGGACAATTTCTCAGCCCTATTTATCTTTGCCTGATAGGAACGGACGGAGGTGACGGACAGCCTGGGCTCTTTTCTTAAATCCCGGCTGAAAGACAGACAGCCTGGCCTGCTCAAACTGGTTAAACTGGTCAAGCTATTTGACCAGATTAGCTCTTGACCAGCATAGGGTCATGTTTTCATTTGAGTTTGATGGAATAGATGGTCTCCCAGTGGTCTCCCAAGCTAGTCAACCAGTATAATTAAGCTGCTTGATAGGAACGGACGGAGGTGACGGACAGCCTGGGCTCTTTTCTTAAATCCCAGCTGAAAAACGGACAGCCTGGCCTGCTCAAACTGGTCAGACTGGTCAAGCTATTTGACCAGATTAGCTCTTGACCAGCATAGGGTCATGTTTTCATTTGTGTTTGATGGAATAGCTGGTCTCCCAGTGGTCTCCCAAGCTAGTCAACCAGTATAATTAAGCTGCTTGATAGGAATGGACGGAGGTGACGGACAGCCTGGGCTCTTTTCTTAAATCCTCTCCCAGTAGTCTCCAGCATGACCAAGCTGACCAAACTAGTCAACCAGTATGACCATGCTAGTCGACCATCATGCTGGTCCTCCAGAGTGATCAGCTTGACCAAACCTTATTTCTAAAAGAGAAATGTGAGAGTGAAGAACCTTTAAAGAGGTAAAGAAGCTTGTTATCAATATTTAATAGGTTCTTCACTCTCACACATCTCTTTTAGAAGAAATGTCAGTTAAGGCAGAGGTCAGTTGGGGGCAGGCTGAGGTCTGAAAGACCAAGAAAACTTTGAGAGAATTGATCATAGGGCTGCTAGAAGTCAAACCCTCTGTTTGACTGCAAAAGACCTTGAGGGTGATTGAGCAGACTCTGGAGCAGTGGTGCACTGTTCTACTGTGCAGCGACGCCTACGCTAATGTGACCTACATAGAAGAGTCATCACCTTCATCATCTTCTCAACAACATTCACACTCAAACATTTTCAAGCCTGATGCATTTCGAGAAATAAGTCCTGGGGATAGATAGATGTCTTTAGACACAGGAAGGACAAATGTGTGTGGACTGATAAGCATGGGTAGATGGACCATGCTCTGGGCTTGTGTATTAACCCCCTAATAACTTCCCATTATTTGTTAGCCACATACACTACATGTCCAAATGTTTGTGGACACCCCTTCTAATGAATGCAATCAGCTACTTTAGGTTGCAAATATTGCTGACACTGATGTGCAAATGCACACAGTGTGTCCAGTCCCTGTAGAGAAGAAGTACTGCCAATAGAATAGGACTCTCTCTGGAGCAGATAAACATCATGAACCTATTGGTACCATGCTGCCTGCTATTGCCAGGCATGGGCTAGAGGGGGATTGCATTAAGGTGCTGTGGAGCAGTGGAAGAACTGTGTTCACTGGAATGATGGATGGTGCTGTATCCAATACGTTTGGGATGAGTTGGGGAGCTGGGGATGGTAAGGTGGGGTGGCGATCATCATTCAACATCCTGACCTCACTAATTCCCGCTCATGCCGTCGAATGCAATCCTGCAAATCCTCACAGCAATGTTCCTCCAAAATCTAGTAGAAAGCCACCTTCTTCTCTGGACTGTAGAGTCAGTTACACCAGAGAAAGCAGGATACTCTTGATTTTTGAAAGAATCAACGAATGAGCAGGCGTCCCCATACTTTTGTCCTTATACCGGTACCAAAGGTCTCGGCTGATCGGCTGCAATTTAGGGTAAGAGGGTGAAAACTGGGTAAATGATCTGTCTTGCCAGACTGCTCCCTTAATAACCTCTTCAGCCGCCCACCTGCACAGCACGATGCCACGTTTGTCTCGACAGCACGCTTGCTCTTTTGAGCGCGTCTTCGCCTTTCGTTTCTGAAGAGCACATCATGCTCATTAGCATGTCGTCCACAGGCGCGAAGGCGCGAGACGGTGGAAAAGCAACTGCTATGCCTTTCTAAGCGGATTTTAGCGGAGCGTCGAGCACTCCAGCGCTCGTTCTTTCTCTCGTATGGGTGGTTTTCGCTTGGCTAGGCCACGTGGATTAGCTCAGCACTCTCAGAAGCGGGAAGCCTGCGTCCTCGGCTTCATTAAAGCCCAAACACTTCACCGTTCTGCTGCTGTGAGAGGGGGGAAGAGTGTGGTGTAATTTAATCCCATTCTTCAGAGCTTGCTGAGCCTACACTGTGTCATCCTATCCTGTAGCCTGAGGTGAGCGGCGGAAAAAGCAACAACGGAGGAAAAAAAGAGAAAACAGGAGGCAACCAGAGGTCTCTGCTAACGGTATCCTCAAACAGGCTTTAATGAAGTTTGGAGGGAAGCGCCGTTTCTCTACAAGCCTTTTGTTCGGATAACAAAACCCCGAGCAGCTGGAAGGTGTTGTCTTGAGGGGCTTTTAGTGAAACTGCACCGCGAACAGAAAGGAGATATAAAGCATCTGACACTGTGAAGCTTCCGTTTAGCCTCGAAACGTCCTCCTAGCAGGATTTCGTCGTTCTCAGCCTTGTTTAAGTTGATAAGAAGTGTTTGTGAAATTCGAGCTTGAACCTTTAGAGCAATAGTTGAGTGAAAAATGAAATTCACGCAGTTTTTCCCCCTTTTCCTTCACGCCTATCAGCCCACGCTAGCCTCAAACTGGGTCGAGCTGTTCAGCAATCTCTAATAGACTTGCTGAAGTGGTTTCTAACACCGTACGACATTCGCTATACATCCAAGCGTACCCAGACTCGCTTTCTAATTAGTGAATTCAACATTTCGACAGGAAAGGGGGTAAACCTTTACGTAATTCGCTGTTCGTTGTCGAGTTCACTGTCCTCGCTAGCCAAAGCCAAACTCTGTTGATAGTCTGGTTCTGGGGTTCGACCTCAATACTAGAGCTTTACAAGCATGAAGCCCTCCGTCCTTCCCGATCCTGCAGCCAGCTGGGGAAATATACATTGCCCCATATATCTATATATATATATATACATTGAGAAGAGGAGAGGCACACATAGTCATTGCGTAATCATGTGATAGGATAATAGAGACATTGACGATCATATGTTCTGAGCCCCGAGGACAGTCATGATATCTTGGGTCGACGAGTCTAAACAACAGATAAATTGGAGCCTTGTTAATCCACTAAGACGGTCACTAAAAGTTATGGCCAGATCATATATAGCACAAGCTACGGCCTACGTTTCATACAGGCCTAAATCCCATATCTATCCCACGATCATGGAAATGCACTGACACAGATTGTAACACATATGACTCTGGAATCAGGGTATAGCAGGGTTCTACCTCCTGTGTTTATGGCGGACTCTAAGCGAAACTGAAAACTAGCAAGCAGCTACATGTGGAATGCTAATACAGCTAGCATAAACTTGAGGCTCAAACCTAACCTATTCTTTTCTCCCGGAGACAAAATACTTCTTTATGTCTCTGGATGAACTGCAGAGCGACATAAATGTAACCTATAAGCAATGCCTCTACTGCTATATCACCTGGATGGCTCCCAATTGGCTCTTAACAGACATATACAGGACATACATGGCATATATATACAGATAAAAATCTAACCAACAGATTTTTACAGTGGTGGTCAATAAAACCAGGGGTCGCCGTGACTATATCTGCCAAATATAGCCACTTATTTCATATCCAAACCCACCAAAGAAACAACTTTGTGTCTTCTGAGTGTTGTATGTGATGCTGATAATGGTAAAATAGTGACAAATCTGAAAACGTACAATTTCTTTGGCTCTCCAACCTCCACCTGAAGAACTACCTTACTGCTGGTTTTAGCTCCAACCCAAACCTAACACCCCATTCAGTCAGTCAGTCATCTGAAAGCAGTAATTGGTTGGATGTGGATTAGGATTGGAGGCAGGGGTGCATCAGAACTGCACACTAATCAGTAATACGATGGAGTCTTTGAGTATATGGTATAGATAAAAGTATCAAGGTTGAGTATACCCCCGCCCAAAAAAGCCTACTTAGAATCTGTTAGTTTCAATGGACACTGTTGTCCCACAATGCAATGGGAAACCGAAAGGGAGGAGCTACATTTTTTCAAAAAATGCTGGACGGCATTTATTGTTTCAGGGGCTCAAGGATTGCTGGTTTGCTCGAATCCCGGGTCATGCTTCCTACCAACCAAGAGTCGGGGCCTGAGAGAGTCTAGCTCTTGCTAGCCTTGCTCTGCACCCTCTCTCACCCTCACCCTCCCAGTGTCTGAAGCGTTACACGTGATAGGGGGAGAGTACTAACGAGTGGGTCGGGAAATTGGCTAAATCTAAAACTGAGGAATTAAAAAAAGGCAGGCAATGATGCAAGTGCAGTGAGGACAGCGGCAAGAAACTTTAACCTCTGGAGTCGTAGCTTGCTAAGACTAGGGGTGTACGAAAGTATCGATATAACGATATTGATATTACGATATTCTGGTTTGCAGTACTGTATTGATTCTCAAAAACACAGTACTGATTATTGATGAATAGTTTAGATGTTAAGATTGGCGGTAGACAGTGGTTCATTTAGTGTTGTATATTTAAACCCTGACCACTAGAGGGCAGTGTTGCACACTGTCTTCAGATTCCACTGTTCTGATTGGATAAAAAGTCAACTTTTTTTTTTTACTTAGATTTTATGCAGATGATGGATAGTTTTCCTAACATTTTGATTATTTTTATTATTTTTATGATTATTATATCACAATACATTAAATTGTTACCCCTGTATCGCTCTTGCCTTAGCAAATATGTATGTTGGCATAGCAACAAATATGTTAATATTTAGTTTTACTGACCTTTATACAAACTCAGACTTAAGTATATAGTACATACCTTGGTGTGTGGTTGGTGTGGCGCAACAGATAACACCACTATCGGCCAGTGAGCTACCACACCATGTGGGAGACCAGGGTTCGATTCCCAGTCTGGGTGACTATGCTGTGCTACACCAATAAGAGTCCTAGATCAAAACACCTAACACTACATTGGCCCTCCTCTGTAATACAAGTAACCTTGTAAGTCGTTCTGGATAAGAGCGTCTGCTAAATACCATAAATTAAAATGTACCTTATAGTATTAGTACACAATTGAGATGCACCCTTCCTCTCCAACAGCAGGAGCAAGGTCGGACTACTGTTTTGCCGTACAACACCCTGCATGTATCCCTCCACTTTGAAATGCTTTTAAAAACATTTTAAGATGAGATCTTCTCAGAAGTCTTGCGAAACAGTGTCTCCAGCGTCACACGGTGCATCCACAGCCATTTAGTTTAGTGATGCCTTTCTGTAGAGAAACCTTTGGAAGCATTGAAACGTTGGGTCTTCAGACGTCTGGTTTCATTCACCACCACCGTGAACAACTCGGACTATGTAGGTATTTCACACCAATGGCTTTGTTTGCTTATATAATATCAATAGAAAAGCACTGACCAACAGAACGGGATGCTCTACAGCAGTTGCACGTGAGCGTAAGGTCACTACAACCACTACAGCCGAGCATGGGCTAGATGGGAGAGTATTATATACGCCCCCAGCATTGAGCTGTGTTCTCTGGAACGATGGGTGGTGCTCCATCCAATACTTTTGGGATGATTTGGGGTGGTAATCATCCAACTAATGATCCAACATCAGAACCTGAGCTCTGAACCTGATGCTCCTGTGAGGCTGAATGAACATCTAGCGTAAGGCCTTTCTAGGTCTGTTTCTATTGATTAGAGCTATACTACCTAGTGAACTATGGAGAAAGCTGTCAGTTGGAGTCACTGTGGATGAGGGTTATGGTTAATGCTGAGAGACTAGCTCTTTATTTGTTCATTAGTGTGTATAGTCTCGGTGGGAGACGTCGTTAAGCTGAGACATGGTTTTGTTAAAAACTTTACTGCTTCTGCCGATGAATGGGTGCCAAGCCAGCCCATTTCAGGCCACTCTCTTCGATGTGTCATTATAGATTTGTGCTAATTGATAGCTCTCGGCGTCCAGATCGATACATGTAAAAGCTTAGTTGTGGTTGGCAATAATGTCCATTAAGAGGTCAGGCTGAACCGAGCCTTGTTTTCCACGCTCAATTCCTCGCCGACTGCGGAATAAGTGTTTTTCTGTCCAAACCCGCAACACTGTTTACTTACCCTAATAATGCTTTTAACAACTCGGCCTTCAGAAATGACTCATATCAAGATTAATGTGTCCAGCAGTGTTTTACGATCTCGTAATAAAACGAGCATGCTCCCATTTCATCCTGTGCACGTCTTTTTTTGATTATGCAATTACACTGCAGCCGAAAGCCAACCAACAGGTCCATAAAGTCTTTTTTCTTCTTCTGGTTTGATACAAATTTTATTTCATATTTTGGTCTTGCCACTTCTTGGCTCCCTCTGTCCCGCTGTAAATTTTAAATTCTTGCAGATGTGGCTCGAATGAGGTCATTAATTGTGAGAAATTTTTGTACTTCAATGCCATACGTTCTGTCACAGTGATACACGTCACCCGTTTACTCAATATACAGTATACTCAGTACACCCTGCCTCTCCTACTGTTTCTTCTCTTCTCTTTTTTTCTTTTGTTCTCTTCTTTGATCTTCTCTCCTTTTCTTTTCTATTTTTCTCCTTCTGTTCTCTTCTTTAATATTCTCTTCTCTTCTTTGGTAGTCTCTAATTTCTTTGATCTTCGCTCCTTCTGTTCTTTTTTTTTAAATATTCTCTCCTTTTCTTTGATCCTCTCTCATTTTCTTTGATCTTCTCTCCTTTCCTTTTCTCTCATTTTCTTTGATCTTCTCTCCTTTCCTATTCTCTCATTTTCTTTGACCTTCTCTCCTTTCCTTTTCTCTTTTCTCCTTCTGTTCTCTTCTATTGTATTGTCTAATTTCCTTTTCTTTCTTTTTCTTTTATCTTTTCTTCTCTTATTGTTTTGGTTTTTATTATTTGATATTTTTTCTCTTCTTATCTATTTTCCTTTCTTATCAAGTATTTCCTTGCCTCTTTTCTTCTCTTCTCTTCTCTTCTCTGATCTTTTTCGTTAGTTTATTCTTTTCTTTGACTTTCTCTTTATCTTCTCCATTTCCTTTTATCTGATCTTTTCATCTGTTACCATTCTTCTATTATTTTCATTCTTCTCTTGTCTACTCTTTGCTTCTCTTCTGCAATCTCTTCTTTGATCGGATCTCTTCTCTTTTTTGATGCTCTTTTGATGCTCTCTTTTCTTCTGTTCTCATATTGTTTCTTCTCTGATCTGACCTGGTCTTCTCTTTTATCATTTTTTTTATCCTTTATGTTTTCTTATCATCTCATTTCCATTCTTATGTCACCTCCTTTCTTCTCTTCACTTCTCCTCACTTCTCTGATCTCTGGACTGGCAGCATCTCTATATTGCCTGTTCAGGCCGCTGTAGTTACTGTACTTCGTGGCACTGAGGGTGGGACTTTTCCCCCACTCATAAGGACTTTATCAGGGCCATCTAAATGTATGCCTTGGTCTGGAGAGGTTTTTTATTATTTACATAATCTATTTACCACCTGCAAGAGAAATGTGTGTGTTGTGCCTGTTTTTGTTTTGTGTTGTTTGTGTTTTTGTTGCTAATATAAAGCATCATTTTCTTCTCTCTGATCGTCTTAGATCTTCAGTTCAGAAGTTTCTGTTTAGCACTTTCCACAATGGCTGTTGTAACAAAGCAGATTTACAGCAAAGCAGGTCTGAGGCTTTTTTTTAAGCCAATGACAAAAAAGAAAATCTCCCTCAGAGCAAAAGGAAGAATCTTTGAGAGGAACCCAGACTCAAATGGGGAACATATCCTCCTCTGGTCAACACCAGATAATAAAACAAAGCAGAAAGCAAAGGAAAAAACGCTGGTGAAAAAGTAGAATAATGGTCTGATCAAGGAAACTATGAGTAGTCTGAGAGTGAATCATGAGTTATGAAGATGAGAGTGAGTGTAGGACACATGCTTGTTATTGCGTGTTATTGCATGTTATTGTAGAGGGAGAGTGGAGAAAACAAGTGTAATGTCAATGCAGGCTAAAAAGTCACATGCACAACACGTATATATCATCATCCTGCTGTGCACCAAAGATGAAAACATCTGAAGCAGGACAGCATTAGAGTGGGCAGAATGGAAGGCCCTAGGCAGAACAGCAACCAAAGCAAACAGCAGGAACAGATCATCTCAAAACATGAGAGAGAGAGAGACAGAAAGAGGAAACGAAAGGAGAGAAACTGATCTAGAGGACAGGCAGGCAGCAGAACACAGCAGCAAAGAGACTCGCACCAGCATTGAGCAGACAGAAGAGGCCAGCAGCTTCTATGATCTTCTTTTATTTTCTGTCGGCATTGTGATGTATTATAATTGGTCTTCCCTCTTTGAATTGATGCATCAAATTGCCTACCATTTGTTATCCCAAGAGATCATTTAAAATGTGTGTGTGTGTGTGTGTGTGTGTGTGTGCTTGCATGTACTTGAGCACTTTACAGCCTCTTGGGTGAGTATATTTATTCCACCTAGTATTCATGGTCATTTGTCATGTCAAAGGAATTTTCTTGAAGTCCTACTGGAAGTTCTCTTTGAAGTCTGTCATACTTTTATATTTTTACTGATTTTTTAAAAAGTGTAGGTTGAAGTCTCCTGATTTGTAGGTTTCAGTCTGTAGATGAGATGACAGAAGATGAGATAGATAGATAGAGCCAAGCCTGGGAGATAAATAACAACTTATGTAATTAAAGATTTAATCTCTATCATACAAAATACTGTATTGTACTCCATCAAACACCTTGATTCCCCACCAAACACCATCATTCTCCAACACCATCACTTTCCATCAAACACCAGGATTCTTTACTTTTACTTTTACTTTACTTTTATGGCATTTAGCAGACGCTCTTATCCAGAGCGACTTACAAGGTTACTCGTATTACAGAGGAGGGCCAATGTAGTGTTAGGAGTCTTGCCCAGGGACTCTTATTGGTGTAGCGCAGCATAGTCACCCAGACCGGGAATTGAACCCTGGTGTTGTAACGCAATGGTAGGTGGTGGTGTTATCTGTTGCGCCACACCAACCACTTGGTGATTCCCCACCAAACACCATAATTTCCCAACACCATCACTCTCCATCAAACACCTTGATTCCCCACCAAACACCATCATTTTCCAACACCATCACTCTCCATCAAACACCTTGATTCTCCACTAAACACCATCACTCCCCAGCAAACACCATGATTCCCCACCAAACACCATCATTTCCCAATATCATTACTCTCCAACAAACACCAGGATTCCCCACCAAACACCATCATTCTCCAACATCATCAATCTTCAGCAAACACCATGATTCCCCACCAAATACCATCATTCTCCATAACCATCACTGTCCATCAGACACCATGATTTCCCACCAAACACCATCATTCTCCAACACAATCACGTTCCACCAAACACCATCACTCCCCACCAAACATACAACATTCTCCATCAAACCCTATCATTCGCCACCAAATACCATCACTTACCAACAAACACCTTTATTCTCTAAGACACACCAACATTCTCCACCTAACATCCTCCACAAAACATCATCCTCCATCCTTTATTCCCCATCAAGCACCATCATCCTCCACCAAGCACCACCATTCTCTTTCAAACACTACCATTCTCCTCAAAACACCATCGTCCATTAGACATGGTAAGTCTTTAACGAACAACATCATACCCCATTCAACACCATCATCCCCCACCAAACACCACCAGGAAGCACCATCATTCTCCACCAAACACCATCCCCTATACTGTGTTTCCTTAAAGAAACTGTCAACACAAATAGACCAATGTTAATGTAGGAGAACGATATAGAGCCTCCCACCAACCACACACCAACCCAGCATTTTGATTGGTTGGTACCTGCTGGAGAACATTCATCTCACATGGCTTTACTTCAACACACGTCTACTCAACTACTTCAAGCCTGCCAGATCAATTTCACCTGAAAATGGAGCCCCTTTCTTCTGCTCTTTCTCTCTGTCTACTTCATTCACTTGGGTAGGCATTAGCTGGGCCAGGCATTAGCCCAAAAAGGTAACGAGATAAGAGGGGGTCGGGAAGTAGCGATGTTTCCCAGAGTTAAGCTTTCCAGCACTTAATTAGTCATAATGAGCCGTGTTTAATTTGGAGTGGGGCATTGCTCTGCACTTTAAGAGGCCTAATCTTTTTGTCTCTGGAGAAAGGGTTCTGAGGAGAGAGAGCGAGGAACCCCTGTGGCACTTTGGATCAAATTGGCTTCTTCTGAGCTGGCGGAGTTAAGTGCGGTCTGCGTGTTCAAAGAGCTGTCTGAGGCAGCAGTGCTTTGAGGCAGGACAGTATGAAAAAGAAGGAGCGTTCGTACAGTGTTATGGAAAATGCACGTCGGTAACTGGACTTGAAAGAAGCCAGCATGGTCTCTGCACTTCCAGTTCTTTGGAAATGGAAACATTGGCGAGTTGCAGTTGAGCTTGGACTGTTGAGGCATTTCTGCATGGAATCGTAGGTTTAGTTACGGTGGGGTTATTAGAACGGGTCATATGAGAGGTTGGGGGGGGTAGCATGTTGTAATTGCTCAGTAACGTTGTTATCGAATGAGAAATGGAGAGGTTCTGAAGGCTGGGCCTTCATGACCGGGTCTTGTGCCCTGGGAAGATGACAGAAGGCTAATAGGTCTGACAGCTGGCGTGAATACACGCGAAACTCATGTAGCATAATTGGCTGATTCATCGGAGACTGTCAGTGACTCAGCCCGGGCAGAAGCAGAAGCATCCAAAGCAGTGTAAACACACATACACACACATACACACACAAGCACACTAATGCATGCCTCGCAAAGCTCCTCTGTTCCCTCACACACATAAATGCAGTCACTCAGTGTTGCTCGTAAACACACGCTCATCTTTGAATAGTCGGGTCACGGTCGGGAATAGCTCGTCCACTTTGCTCTGACAGAGCAGAAGAGACAACGGCAGGAGGAAACGACGTAGTAAACGACACTGAGATCACAGCGCTGACGTGATTCTGCTTTCCTAGACTACACCGCACCGCAGGCCTGAGCCCGTGGAACATGTTACAAGACATTAGCATAGCAAGCGCTCGTGGAAAACATCTCCCTTCAGAAACAGAGGACAGCAGGGCTGGGTGTGTGTTCCTGCACAACATGCCATAACGATGTGAAAGTGTATAATATGTGTGTGTGTACAGCAGATGAAAGCCAAATAGAGGTGGCCTTAGAGCATCCAACAGTTTTTGCTTCCCCTTTTAGATCCGTCTTCCATTTCCAGCCATGAACACAAAGCCTGTCTGTAAAACCTCTTTTCCACATTATCCTCTAATCATGCTACTGGACTCTACAAATTCGTCCTGGTATCTCAGTGGCGTTTGGTCAGAGTTTATCAGTCACTATCTGTGTTAGCTGTTAGCATTGTCAGTGTTGGAAATGCTTCTCTGATGGAGGTGCCCCCAAAGCTTTACCTTACCTTTACCTTGCTGATAAGGATTTATCTACACAATTCTCCATGTAAAGTCAGTCACTCAAAAGTCTGATTAATGGGTTTCTTTTCAGGATGTATTTGGTAGCACAGCACATTCTTTTGCCTACAGTAAAAAGCAGGGTGCTTATCGCCTTCCTCCCTGTTGTTCTAGCCAAACACATGGAGATGGGAGTGGTGTAATGGGGCGTTGAGGAGATGGGAGTGGAGTAGTGGGGTGTTGAGGAGATGGGAGTGGAGTAATGGGCCGTTGAGGAGATGGGAGTGGAGTAATGGGGCGTTGAGGAGATGGGAGTGGATTAATGGGGCGTTGAGGAGATGGGAGTGGAGTAATGAGGCATTGTGGAGATGGGAGTGGAGTAATGGGTGTTAAGGAGATAGGAGTGGAGTAATGGGGCATTGAGGAAATGGGAGTGGAGTAATGGGATGTTGAGGAGATGGGAGTGGAGTAATGGGGCGTTGAGGAGATGGGAGTGGAGTAATGGGGTGTTGAGGAGATGGGAGTGGAGTAATGGGTGTTAAGGAGATAGGAGTGGAGTAATGGGGCGTTGAGGAGATGGGGATGGAGTAATGGGGCATTGTGGAGATGGGAGTGGAGTAATGGGATGTTGAGGAGATGGGAGTGGAGTAATGGGGTGTTGAGGAGATGGGAGTGGAGTAATGGGGTGTTGAGGAGATGGGAGTGGAGTAATGTGGCTTTGTGGAGATGGGGATGGAGTAATGGGGCATTGTGGAGATGGGAGTGGAGTAATGTGGCTTTGTGGAGATGGGGATGGAGTAATGGGGCATTATGGAGATGGGAGTGGAGTAATGGGGCGTTGCCCAGCCCTAATCAATGCCCAAATTCCAGGATGCCCACTGTAAGTGCACAGGCCCACAGCAAAGTCAGCAGACCTCAATCCCAGTTCTCTTTCTGGAAGCACTGGTGAAAAACACTGAACAGGCAAGCATGAACTTGTGGAAGTAGCTGAACTGAGTACCCAGATAGTGGAAGCGTGGCCTTAAGATGCTGACATCTGTAGATGTATTAACATAGGAGTGAAGACGCTAATAAAATGGATAATAAAAGAAGAAAGGAAATGCTGAGGAAAAGCAAAAAGTCACCCGCAAGTAAAATCCAGACTGTTGTGGATGTGTCCAGAGGGGAGGTGATGATGCAGTGTGGTTTGACTCAAATCAAAGGAGGCACTAAAACCCTCCGAAATGAAGAGAAGTCTTCTGGATCAGCACTCGAGAAACAAAGCAAAAAGTTCCTTTTAAGCAAAAAAGGCTAAGCTTTGTTTGTCCTTCACAGATGGGCCCTGAGGTGGGCAAGGCTGAGAACCTCGAGTGAGACCACCAAGGTCAACACTTCATTCAGAATATAGTTCAGAAAGCTGTTTAAATGTTAGAATCTGATCTCTATGGTATTTCTGCATCACTTACATGCACACAAGTGGAACAAAAGTATTGGGACACCTGTTCGTTCAGTGTGTCTTCTGAAAGCAAGGCTCTCCTGCTTCTGTTGGAGGAACTGTCTCTACTGTCCAGAACAGAGAAGAAGGCTTTCTACTAGATTTTGAAATATTTGATTGCATCCGTTCTTCCACTGCTCTACAGCTCAACGCTGGGGGGGCTTAATACCCCTCTTGCCCACGCCTTGCATTAGAGGCATGATGCCAGTAGGTCCATATTTATCCTATTCCTAATAAAGAGTACTTCTTCTCTTCTTCTACATGGACTAGACAAGCTGTGTTTGTGCATTTGCACATCTGTGACAGCAATGGGTGCAACTTAGTAAAAAGTTGTTGAATGCATTCAGCAGAACGGGTGTCCAGAAACATTTGGACAGAGGGGAGGTTAGAGAAGGAGACTTTGGACCGGAAGGTCGCTGGTTTGATGATGGCCAGGACCAGCATCCACAGCTGAGGTGCCCTTGAGCAACCCCCATTTGCTCTCCAGGCGCTGGGGTGATTGCCCCCTTGCTAGTGAGTGTGTTTGTGTACACTGCCACCACTGGCGAACTTCACCTCACTCTCTGCCTTTGTATTAGTCTCTCTCTCTCTCTCTCTCTCTCTCTCTCTCTCTCTCTCTCGTCCTGTTCTGGTTGCTGATCATGTGTTTACTGCATGGCGTGTCGCTGCCACCCCGCTGAGTCACCAGGTCTCAGAGTGCACTCAGGGCGCTGGAGAGTGAAGCGAGGAGCGCTTGAACTTTCTGCAGTGACTCCACACAGTGTCTTGGCACATCGTGCCGTGTCGCAGCAGGGCCGGAGGCTCAGTGCTCATGCTCTGTGAAACCGAGCTCAAGGGCAGGAGAAACAGGTCACTTCTTAAATGTCTAAGAATGTTTGTAGTGGCTGTAGTACGACCATCCCTGGTCCGATATGGACTACCGGTGTGACCCATGGTATGCTTGTTTGCACTCTCTTTCTCTCTACTGTCAGGTCTGTAAGATCTGTAAGATTTGTCAGGTCTGTAAGGTCTGTAAGATTTGTCAGGTCTGTCAGGTCTGTAAGATCGGTCAGGTCTGTAAGAGGTCTGTAAGATCTGTCAGGTCTGTAAGGTCTATCAGGTCTGTAAGAGGTCTGTAAGGTCTGTAAGATCTGTCAGGTCTGTAAGATCTCTCAGGTCTGTAAGGTCTGTAAGATCTGTCAGGTCTGTAAGATCTGTCAGGTCTGTAAGATCTCTCAGGTCTGTAAGGTCTGTAAGATCTGTCAGGTCTGTAAGATCTCTCAGGTCTGTAAGGTCTGTAAGATCTGTCAGGTCTGTAAGGTCTGTAAGGTCTATCAGGTCTGTAAGGTCTATCAGGTCTGTAAGATCTCTCAGGTCTGTAAGGTCTATCAGGTCTGTAAGGTCTGTAAGATCTGTCAGGTCTGTAAGGTCTGTCAGGTCTGAAAAATTTGTAAGGTATGTAAGGTCTGTAAAGTATGTAAGATATGTCAGGTCTGTGAGATCTGTCAGGTCTGTAAGGTCGGTAAGATATGTCAGGTCTGTAAGGTCAGTAAGATCTGTCAGGTCTGTAAGCTCTGTAAGGTCTGTAAGGTCGGTAAGATATGTCAGGTCTGTGAGGTCAGTAAGATCTGTAAGGTCTGCAAGGTCGGTAAGATCTGTCAGGTCTGTAAGGTCTGTAAGGTCGGTAAGATCTGTCAGGTCTGTCAGGTCTGTAAGGTCTGTAAGATCTGTGAGGTCTGTCAGGTCTGTAAGGTCGGTAAGGTCGGTAAGATCTGTCAGGTCTGTAAGCTCTGTAAGGTCTGTAAAGTCGGTAAGATATGTCAGGTCTGTAAGGTCAGTAAGATCTGTAAGGTCAGTAAGATCTGTAAGGTCGGTAAGATATGTCAGGTCTGTAAGCTCTGTCAGGTCTGTAAGGTCAGTAAGATCTGTAAGGTCTGTAAGGTTGGTAAGATCTGTCAGGTCTGTAAGCTCTGTAAGGTCTGTAAGGTCGGTAAGATCTGTAAGGTCTGTAAGGTCGGTAAGATATGTCAGGTCTGTAAGGTCAGTAAGATCTGTCAGGTCTGTAAGGTCAGTAAGATCTGTAAGGTCTGTCAGGTCGGTAAGATCTGTAAGGTCTGTAAGGTCGTTAAGGTCGGTAAGATATGTCAGGTCTGTAAGCTCTGTAAGGTCTGTAAGGTCGGTAAGATATGTCCGGTCTGTAAGGTCAGTAAGATCTGTAAGGTCTGTCAGGTCTGTAAGCTCTGTAGAGTCTGTAAGGTCGGTAAGATCTGTCAGGTCTGTAAGGTCAGTAAGATCTGTAAGATATGTCAGGTCTGTAAGGTCAGTAAGATCTGTAAGGTCTGTAAGGTCGGTAAGATATGTCAGGTCTGTAAGGTCAGTAAGATCTGTCAGGTCTGTAAGGTCAGTAAGATCTGTCAGGTCTGTAAGGTCAGTAAGATCTGTAAGGTCTGTCAGGTCGGTAAGATCTGTAAGGTCGGTAAGGTCTGTAAGGTTGGTAAGATATGTCAGGTCTGTAAGCTCTGTAAGGTCGGTAAGATATGTCCGGTCTGTAAGGTCAGTAAGATCTGTAAGGTCTGTCAGGTCTGTAAGCTCTGTAAGGTCTGTAAGGTCGGTAAGATCTGTCAGGTCTGTAAGGTCAGTAAGATCTGTAAGATATGTCAGGTCTGTAAGGTCAGTAAGATCTGTAAGGTCTGTAAGGTCAGTAAGATCTGTAAGGTCTGTAAGCTCTGTAAGATCTGTCAGGTCTGTCAGGTCTGTAAGATCTGTAAGGTCGGTAAGATCTGTCAGGTCTGTAAGGTCAGTAAGTTCGGTAAGATATGTCAGGTCTGTAAGGTCGGTAAGATATGTCAGGTCTGTAAGGTCGGTAAGATCTGTAAGATCTGTAAGGTCTGTAAGCTCTGTCAGGTCTGTAAGCTCTGTAAGATCTGTCAGGTCTGTCAGGTCTGTAAGATCTGTAAGGTCTGTAAGGTCGGTAAGATATGTCAGGTCTGTAAGGTCGGTAAGATATGTCAGGTCTGTAAGGTCGGTAAGATATGTCAGGTCTGTAAGGTCAGTAAGATCTGTAAGGTCTGTAAGCTCTGTAAGCTCTGTAAGATCTGTCAGGTCTGTCAGGTCTGTAAGATCTGTAAGGTCTGTAAGATCTGTAAGATCTGTAAGGTCTGTAAGATCTGTCAGGTTGCACTTTGTCGGACGCCGGATTGGTTTCCACATAGATTTGCATTTGTTCTCCCGTAGGAATGAATGGGATGCAAGGGTTTTAGCAGCCTTCTTATTTCACAATGATACAAATGCACTAGTATCACCCAACCAACCGCATGGTCCACCACAGCAACCACTTGAGACACTGCATAACACATTAGCAACAATCTGGGACACCATAGCAACCACTTAGCAAGACCATAGCAATCACCTAGGTACCATTTAGCAATATCATAGCCACCACAGCAACCACCAGTTATACGGTAACACTTACCTAGCAACTACACAGCAACTACTTAGCAACATCATAGCAGCCACTTGGGATATCATAGCCACCACCTAGTAACACCATAGCAACCACCTAGCAGCAATTTAGCAACACTTTAGCAACAATCTGGGACACCACAGCAACCACTTAGAAGCACCATAGTTTTTGGTTAACCATAGTGTATGTTGCATTTGATTTTGGTCAAGCTTGGTCATGGTCACACTGGTCAGCCAGTATGGTCAAGCTTAAACAGAGCAGAGATTGGTTTGGGCACCCCTGGTCCTTATACACTGTATGGACAAAAGTATCTGGACACCTGCTAATTCATTGTTTATTCTAAAAACAAGGGTATTAAAAAGAGTTGATCATGCTTTTGTTGGTCTCTACTGTCCAGGGAGGAGGAAGGCTTTCTACTAGATTTTGTCGGAGCATTGCTGTGAGCATTTGATTGCATTCAGCAACAAGAGCATTAATGAGGCCAGGATGTTGGATAATCACACCACCTCATCATTCCCAACTCTCCAACTCATCCCAAAAGTATTGGATTAAGCACCACCATCCATCATTCCAGAAAAGACTGGGGGGGGGGGGTCTGGTGGGTCTTTATAACCCTATAGCCCATGCCAGGTCTTGTTCTATTGGCAGTACTGCTCTACAGGAACTAAGCAAGCTGTTCGGGTGCAACCTACAGTAGCTGAGGGGCGTCCACAAACATAAGGAGGAGCCATCCTGAGACTCTTCATTACAGCACTCGTTCTATCTTTAGAGGAGATGTTTGAGAAGAAAGGGCAGATAATACACGCCAAGTGACTGCATTATTCTCCAAGCGGTCTCGATTTATCAGCTCTCGGCAGCCGTTCGCATCGCTTTAACCTTTCGGCGCGTTAAGCTGCAGAGGGAGAAGTTTATGAAAGTGCCTTTTCTGCAGCTCTGCCACTTCTGTCAGGTCAACGACTTCCTGAATGCATGTTTTCTGCAGCGGCTCGTGATGAAACGATTATGCTGAATTATATATAAACCCCGCTGAAGTGTTGTCAGACTCCTGTGATCCCTTTAATGAGGATATGAATAGGTATAGAATAAAGCGCCAGCACTCGCCTGCTTGTGAGGCTAATTGCACAGCGGCCTCTCAGATCGCAGTGCAAATAAAGTGTCTGTGCGGGATCTCTGTGGGTTTGTCCGAACACGGGGTAAAATCTCCCTCATCGTGTAGTTTGAAGGAGCGACAGAGTATCTGTATTTGAAAGGGGAACGAAATCCATCTGCAGGTCCACCGAGGCTGTGGCTTTGATCTCGTGAAAATGAGCGAGTGAGCCTCTAATGCCTAGCAGTCAGAAATTCAAAAGGTTTCTAATCCTTCATAAGCGCGCTCAGTCCCTGAGTGTGAAGTAGTCATTTTCCTCTTAAATCCGCGGCTGAAAGTGAACCGGCTCCTAATGTAAGCCATCCCGGCTCTCCATTAGTTCCCAGTCATCAGCTGACTGCCGCCTCTTCATGTGCGATCGGTTCCCCTCCACTGCCGATCAGTTTCGCCCGGCCGTGTTATCCTAACATCGCTGGGACGGGAATGCCCACAGTTTTCTTCCTCATCTGCCCAGGCATGTTTGGTGTCTCAAGTTCGCCTAGTTAGTTTAGACTGAAGCTACGAGGCTAATTAGCATGTCTAAATCACAGCTGGGAACCATGTAGAGAGAGGAGTTCAGTAATCTCTGATAGATTAGACGCTGTATGACTCTCTGTTACCTTTAAACATGGACTAAAGTACAGTAAATGGGAAAAAAAAGTATTTGGACGCCTGCTCGTTTATTGTTTCTACTGCTCAGCCAGGGAAGTAGGGGAGGAATGCTGTGAGTATTTGATTGTATTCAGCGACTAGAGGGTTAGGGAGGTCAGGGTGATGGATGATTACCACCCCAGCTCACCATCCCCAACTGGGGGGTTTATAACCAATAGGGTTGTGTTGTTTATCTGCTCCAGAGAGTCCTATTCTATTGGCAGCATTTGCAATGGAACCGTGTTTTCTGGAATGATGGATGGTGCTCCAATCTATGCTGCTTTTGGGGATGAATGTAATCAAATCCTCACAGCAATGCTTCTTCAAAATCTAGTAATAGACTTGATTTCAGAAGAAACAATGAATAAGCAGGTGTCCCAATACTTTTGTCCATATCGTGTATTTTCTGTGCGCTGGTATTGCCTCTGTTGGTTTCAGCTGCACACAGTGTCTAGGCACTTAATCCATTTCTCATCTGTATTCAATTTCAAATGGCCTTATTATCGACTGCTGAAAGCACCTCTCGAAATCATCTCCACTTTTCATCACAGAGCTTCCAGCCTGATGAATATACCGTCCTCTGTTTTTTATGCAGATTGTCCTGCCCAAACTGTCAAACTAAGAGGTTTGCCTGTGTTTCCTCTTACTCCCTTAACTCGGTGTGAACCAGCAATCCAGTTCTCACATTTCTCACTCCTGATCAACAATCCACACTGATCTGAGCCTCAAAAACATCAGTAAATGATCTGCAGCTGAAACTGATTCCACACTGTGTAAGATGTTTGGTCTGTGGCTCCGCCCCCTCTACATATTCAATGTTCATTCCCATCTGCAGGTCACAACTCCCTCCATCACATGACATCCCCAAACTTTAAAGCTTTTACAATAAAGCGCTAAGGCCTTGCTGGGATTTGAACCGATGACCTCCTCACACTTGCTAAAGAGCAGCAGTTAGACCGTAGGGCCGGTCTAGAGCTGTGCAATTACACTCCATAAAGCCCTCACAGTTCTGAGTAAATTCACCTTCCCTTCTTTCTCAGACTCAGAAATGGACACAGCTTCACAGCTCTAGAGTGGAGTGACTGTCTAACTGCCTGCTTGTCAAGAGACTCAGGAGGTCATAGGTTCGAATCCTGTCATCAACACCACAGCCCTCCATGGTCAGGAGGAGTCTGAGAATAGAAAGGCCTCGTCCCGAGTGATGGAGGGAGTTGTAGCCTGCAGATGGGAATGAACAGTGAACAGGTTGAGGGGGCGGAGCCACAGACTGAACATCTTACACAGTATTGAATCAGTTTCAGCTGCAGATCATTTACTGAAGTTTTGGAGGAGCAAATCAGAGTGGATTCAGTTACTGAATCAGTTGCTGTATCAGTGTCGCCTCACCTGGTTTACAGTGCTTTAGCTGTGTAGCTCGTTGGAGCCGATGGAGCCGATTCGGTGTGAAGGAGAACTGTGTACTTCTGATTCGTTGCCAAGCTATCGCTTTAATCTTAATCTCCTTCTGTATGTTTTATTTATTTATTTATTTTTTTGCTCTCCTGGACTCATCCTTGCCTCTGATTGGATCTGTGCCTGCTACTGAAAGTCGTTTGGACTGCGTGTACCTGTGTATCAGTGTGTAGTTGTGTGTGTGTGTGCATGTGTGTGAATGCCAGATCGAGCCAGTTGTTGTAAATGAGCCTCATTTGCACGGTTCATTTGTTCTCCTTTGTAGAGCCAAGCCGAGGCGCACTACAAAGGCAGTAAACATGCCAAGAAGCTCAAAGCACAAGAGTCCACCAAAAATAAGCAGAAAGGCGGCGGCAGCGCCCCGGAGAGCGGCGCAAAGCCGGCCAGCACCGGCCCCGTCCCGTCCACCACTGACAGCAGCACTGACCAATCAGGTTAATGCCAACTTTATTTCTCACCCATCTGCTCATCTTCCTCTCCTCTTCTTCATCCTCAGCTCATGCTGCTAGTTCCCTGTGTGGGCCTGCATGCTGTGTGTGTGTGTTCTGCTCTTTCTTGTCACAGTATCTCTATATGCATGCTCTACATGTCTGTATCTATATCTGTAAATATGTGTGTGTGTGTGTGTGTGTGTGTGTGTGTGTGATCATTTAAAGGATAAACAGGTTCTGACATGGCATGAAAACAAGTGTGTGTGTGTCTGAAAGGCATTCTAGCTGAAAAATCAACAGCAATTGAATTGACTTGATTATGATTCTTTAAAAATTGATTCAATGAATCATATAACTAATGTCATTTATTTTAAAAATGATCCAGAATTTGTAAGCTGTAAAACATTAAGAAGGTAGTTTTAATAAAAGTATTAACTAAAATGATCTTCTAATAACATTAATATTAGGACTCTGGGTGGCCCAGCTGTCTAAGTGTTGGCTCTGTCACTCTGGCAGTTAGAGTATGCTCCTCCAAGCAGGTTAAGGTCATGTAGTGGCAGATTGAAAAGGTGTGGTGGAGCTTGGGGGTGGGGGAGCATATGCTGGCCTTCATCCTCTTAGCACTGGTAGTATTGTATAGATTATAGATTATAGACAGTATAGATTTTATATTGTGTGAAATTGTATATAAAAGCAGCTAGTGGAGAGAAAAGAATATTTTATATCTAATTAATACATATTGGAAAAGTCTATTGTTTAAAGTTGATTTTCGTGAATTATTGTTAACAAAAAAGTATTAAAATAATTGTTCCCAAAATTCCAGATATATATTCAAAATCTTATGGTCAGGTAAAACTGTGTAGTTCTAAACATTATAAACACAGAATGAGCTTTTTTCACTTGAACCCAATATGTTGGATAAATATTAATTTTTTGGAACAATAAACTATTCCTCTATTATTAGTGGATACTAAATGATTCATAGTGAACACTGAATGATTAATAATGGATACTGAATGATTCATAGTTGATACAGATTGATTGACTGATTGAGAATACTGAATGATTCATAATGGTTTCTGAATAATTCATAGTGGATACAGATTTATAGTGGATACTGGATAATCCATACTGTATACTAAGTGATTCATAGTGAATACTGAATGATCCATAGTGGATACTGAATGATTCATAGTAGATACTGGATAATCTATACTGTATACTAAGTGATTCATAGTGAATACTGAATGATCCATAGTGGATACTGAATGATTCATAGTGGATACTAAATGATTCATAGGGGGCACGAAATGATTCATAGTGAATACTGAATGATCCATAGTGGATACTGAATGATTCCTAGTGGATCTAAATGATTCCTAGTGGATCTAAATGATTCATAATGAATACTGGATGATCCATAGTGGATACTGAATTATCCATAGTGGATACTGAATGATTCATAATGGATACTAAATGATCCATAGTGGATACTAAATGATTAATAGTGGATACTGAATGATCCATAGTGGGTACTAAATGATTAATAGTGGATACTGAATTATCCATAGTGGATACTGAATGATTCATAATGGATACTAAATGATCCATAGTGGATACTAAATGATTAATAGTGGATACTGAATGATCCATAGTGGGTACTAAATGATTAATAGTGGATACTGAATGATCCATAGTGGGTACTAAATGATCCATAGTGGATACTAAATGATTCATAGTGGATACTAAATGATCCATAGTGGATACTAAATGATTCATAGTGGATAGTGAATGATCCATAGTGGATACTATATGATTCATAGTAGATACTGAATGAATCATAGTGGATAATGAATGATCCACTACTATAAATGATTAAATGATTACTGAAAGTGAGTCGTGATTGAAAGTAAACACACACACAGAAAGGTGAGTCCTGCTCATCCCAGGTGATCCAGGATCTCTTTCCATACAGCTCTCTCTCTCTCTGCTCCATCTCCACCTGCTCTCCAGCTTCTCCATTCTGCTCCGCTGTTTCCTGTCCTGCTGTGTTTGTGGTTAAAGTTGCATTGAGGAGACTGAATGCCGAAGCATAGCACACATTACACTAACGACACTCCGGCCTCTCGGAGAGCGTCCTGATGAGCTCTTTATTTGTCCTCCTTCGTTCTCTTGAATTTGAGTCACTGTGTGCGTCTCAGAGAACACAATAACAACCCCTCTGTCCCACGCAGAGCAACACTCACCACACGCCACATCACATTATTCAGCTTATCATCTCAGATTCACACACACACACACACACACACACACACACACACACACACATACCCCCTCTCTGTTTTTCATTTCTATCTTTTCCTCCTGTCCTCCTCTGCTCTCTTCTGTCCTTCTTCCTCGCTCTCCTCCTCCTCGCTCTCTTCCTCAACTCTGTTTCTTAGGAATGCTAACTTTTCAGGAGAGAATATATATATATATATATAAATAGTGAATCAGCAGGGTTAATATGATGATGGGGTATTGTATGTCTGGTTGTCTGTCTGTCTGTCTGTCTGTCTGCCTGTCTGTCTGTCTGCCTGTCTGTCATCAAGCAGTGTTCGATTGGGTCCCATTGCTCTGCAGTGTCTGGGCTTAGATCAGTTCAGATGAACATCTGGTTGATCTGCAGATGACCCATAGACATAACACACACCCACAAACATACACAGATCTAGCGCCAGAGTTACTCACTGAAATCTAGGTTTATTGTTCAGTATCTACTATGTATTATTTAGAATCTAGTATGAATTGTTCAGCATCTGCTATGAATCATTTAGTATTTATTATGAATTCTATAGTATTTACAATGTTTTTTTCAGTGTCTACTATGAATCATTTAGAATCTACTATTAATTCTATAGTATCCACTATGAATCATTCAGTATCCACTATGAATCATTTAGAATCTACTATGAATTCTATAGTATCCACTATGAATCATTCAGTATCTACTATGAATTCTATAGTATCCACTATTAATCATTCAGTATCTATTATGAATTCTATAGTATCCACTATGAATCATTCAGTATCTACTATGATTCATTCAGTATCTACTATGAATCATTCAGTATCCACTATGAATTCTATAGTATTCACAATGTTTTTTTTAATATCTACTATGAATCATTCGGTATCTACTATGAATTCTATAGTATCCACTGTGAATCATTCAGTATCCACTATGAATCTTTCAGTATCCACTATAAGTCTTTCTGTATCTATTATGAATCATTCAGTAACTACTATGGTACTATAGTATCCACTGTGAATCATTCAGTAACTACTATGAATAATGTCATATTTACTATAATTCAGTATCTACTATGAATTATTTTGCATCCACAATGAATTATTTAGTGTCTACTGTGAATTATTAACTTCCCACTATGAATTAATCTGTTTAATTCAAAGAGTACATGAATACAGAATGTACATGTGACACCGACTTGTTCAGGTGCTAATGGTGAATTACAAAATGACGACATGAGCTCAGAGATGTCTATGATTCACTAATCAGCCTAATCAGTCTTTTGATATCTCCCTCCATTTTTCATGTGATCCTCCTATTTATACATTTTCATGTAGAGTGCATGTAAGTTCCCACATTCCCGTACATACATGCTCTTTTGTATAGAATGCATCCTGCACCTGAAACCTGGAGCAAAAAGGCTCGGTACAGCTGGCTCTCAGCTCCAGCTCCAGTGTAACACCCACCTCTGCCAGGCAGGCTGAAGTCAGCTTTACTTTTCACAGGGAAACTTGAGCAACTGAATGATTAAAATTGTTCCGGCGCTTTACGTAAGAGCTCCCTCTCTCTCTTTATGTAATGTGTTAAAGCGGAGTGTGTGCTGGATTAAGTTGTGATACACACACTCTCCGTGAATGTGAGAGGAGGCAGTGAAAGAAAATAGCAAGGTCAGTAACTCCAAACAGTGTGTGTTTTTTCCTCTACAGCAGAGCGCCGAGCTCCACTCTTACAGGGCCTCAGTGCAGCTCAGTTCAGCAGGAGCCTTAAAAAATGACTGTTTTCATGCACAACTCGAACCTGGTCATCGAGTAGAGGGTGATGATGCCGTAGCTCCCTCTATACGTTATTCAGTGTGTTTAATCACAAGGCAAATCATTTTAGATTTGGTCCTCCAGTCCATTTTTAGAGATGTTATGGTTATTGATAATCTATTGATTATTTTGTTGATTATTTGATTCATCTAAATGATTCATTTTCCTTCAAAAAAGTTAAACTGAGCATTTAAAAGTCCTATTATTCAGACAAAACTGTAAATAAAGTTTAGATATTAAACTTAATGTTAAAACAAGACCTTCAGCAGAACAGTCAGCAGTTCTGATGCTGTGGATCTTTAGGAAACAACTCTGCTGCAGATCCAGTTGTATTGTTGTGTTCCAGTTGTGTTTTTGTAAAAATGCATTGGCGCAGATGTTGACGCATTTCAGCATTAACTATGAATCATTTAGTATCCACTATGAATTGTTTAGTACCCGCTATGAATTAATCAGTATTCACAATGAGTTATTTACCATCCACATTAAATTATCCAGTATCTACTATGAATCATGCAGTATCCAATATGAATCATGCAACATCCCCTATGAATTATTCAGTATTTACTATAAATTATATAGGATATAAGATTTTTAATTTAACCTCATTTTTGGAGATGTTAGGGCTGCCACTAATGACTATATTTCTGTCTGTTAATCTATCGGATATTTTGTTGATTAGTCAATTCATCTAAATGATTCAGTTTCCTCTAAAAATGTTAAACTGAGCATTTAAAATTCCTGTTATTCTGACAAAACTGTAAATAAAGTTTATACAATAAACTGTAGGTTCGAGGCTGTGGGTCTTTTGGAAAGCAGCCCCAGTTGTATTTTTTATAAAACTGTAGCTCTGAAAATACTGATGTTGATGCATTTCAGTATTCACTATGAATCATTCAGTATCTACTATGAATCACTCAGTATCCACAATGAATTTTTCAGTATCCACCATTAATCACTCAGTATCCACAATAAATTATTCAATATCCACTATGAATCACTCAGTATCCACAATGAATTATTCAGTATCCACCATGAATCACTCAGTATCCACAATAAATTATTCAATATCCACTATGAATCACTCAGTATCCACAATGAATTATTCAGTATCCACCATGAATCACTCAGTATCCACAATAAATTATTCAGTATCCACTATGAATCACTCAGTATTCACAATGAATTATTCAGTATCCACCATGAATCACTCAGTATCCACAATAAATTATTCAGTATCCACTATGAATCACTCAGTATTCACAATGAATTATTCAGTATCCACAATAAATTATTCAGTATCCACCATGAATCACTCAGTATCCACAATAAATTATTCAGTATCCACTATGAATCACTCAGTATCTACTATGAATCACTCAGTATTCACAATGAATTATTCAGTATTCACTATGAACCATTCGGTATCTACTATGAATCACTCAGTATCCACAATTAATTATTCAGTATCCACTATGAATCACTCAGTATCCACAAAAATTATTCAGTATCCACAATGAATTATTCATTATCCATTATAAATGATTCCGTATCTACTATAAATGATTCAATAGCTACTATAAATTATTCAGTTATTCAGTATCTACTATGAATCACTCAGTATTCACAATTAATTATTCAGTATCCACTATGAATCACTCAGTATCTACTATGAATCACTCAGTATTCACAATAAATTATTCAGTATCCACTATAAATCACTCAGAATCCACTATTAATCATTTAGTATCTGCTATAAATGATTCAGTATTTACTATGAATTTATTAATAAAATTTTTTTATTTAACCTAATTTTGGGGGATGTTAGGGCTCCCACTAACAGCTATTTTTCTGTCTTTCGATTATTTTGTCGATTCATTTAAATGATTCGTTTTCTTCAAGAAAACTGAGCATTGTCCTCAACTACAGCGACCAATCACTGCAGCCCTAGGAGATTTAACATGGACACGAAGCATTTTGGTGCACTTTGAGAACCCTACACTGGAACTCCTGTGATGGCTGTAGAGTAAGTCAGTCACTGGATTTAACAGCTGTGTCAGGACAGGTCACAACAATTGTACAATCAACTGAAACTATTTGACCTGCCTATTACTTACCATACCTAGGTCAAATGTCAGTGTGTATAACATTGGGCAAACATCCCATTTTGAGACCCCTCATTAACAATTGCAATAAAACTTGATCAATCACTTTCACCTAAAAATTCATAGTGGGTCATGGGCGCCTAAGGCTTATTTATGCTCATGGAGGCCCCTCCTCACAACTTGCAGGACTTTTAAAAGATCTGCTGATACTGTCTTGGTGGCAGATACTGCAGGATGCCTTCAGAGGTCTTGTGGAGTCCAGGCCTCGATGGGTGAGAGCTGTTTTGGTGGCAAATACACAATATTAGGCAGGTGGTTTTCCAGCACTGGTTGATCAGTGAATTGCTTATCAGCAAAAATGATTGATATGTATTTTTTGCACACTTTTAAACTCTTAATTTTTGGTGTCTCTAAACTTTTGAAAGCCGGCATGTAAAAACTAAATGTAAGTCAGAAGTGCTTGGGTATTAGTGTTAGTTCCTGCTGGCCGGAGGGAGTCTCCAGGGACAGACTCACATCCTGAACCAGAGCGACAATCAGAAAAATGAGCAGTGATGTCCAAGAGATGGAGCGCTGAGGACTTGCTCTGGGGGTCCTGGTGGGCATGGAAGAAGATAAGCGTGTAACTCCTTAAACTGTATGAGTTCACACTTCAGTTCTCTCCTCTTATAACTACTGAACTTACACAGCATAGTTGCATAGTTTCTATGCTGGGTACTGAATAATGCATAGTGGTTATGGAATACCTCATAGTGAATACTAAACAATTCATAGTAGATTCACAATAATTAATAGTAGGTAATGAATCATTCATAGTGGATAGTAAACAATTCATAGTAGTAACTGAACAAGTAATAGTAGATACTGAATGATACATAGTGGAAACTGAACAATTTTTAGTAGACACTCAACAATTTACAGTATATGCTGTACAGTACATAGTGGATACTAAATAAGTCATAGTAGATACTAAATTATTCATAGTGGATACTGAACAGTTTTTGTAGATGCTCAATTTACAGTTGACACTCAACAATTTACAGCAGATGCTGAACAATTCAAAGTGGATACTGAACAATTCAGAATGGAAACGGAATAATTCATAGTGGATACTGAATCATGCATTGTGGAAACTGAACAATTTTAATAGGTACTCAACAATTTACAGTAGATGCTGAACAATTCACAGTGGATACTGAATAAGTAATAGTAGATACTAAATGATTCATAGTAGATACCAAACAATTTTTAGTAGGTACTCAACAATTTACAGTAGTTACTAAATGATTCATAGTGGATACTAAATAAGTAATAGTAGATACTGAATGATTCATAGTGGATGCTGAATTATTCAAGGATTCAAGGATTCAAGGATTCAAGGAGACTTTATTGTCATTCGCATCACATGTGGTACATGGGGTGGAACGAAATTGTGGTACCCAAGGACCCAGTTTTACCCAGACAGCAGTACTTAAATAAATAAAATATACATAAATATATAAAAATATATGTAAAAATGAAAATAAAAATAAAATACAGAGAGAATAAAATATATAAAATATAATAAAAATAATATAAAATAAAATATAGTGGATATTGAATCATTTATAGTGGTTACTGAATTATGCATTGTAGAAACTGAATTTTAATAGAGACAGAAAGTAGACCACCCACCTCAGTATCTATTATGAATCACTTAGTATCCACAATGAATTATTCAGTATCCACTGTGAATTACTCATTACTCAATTACTCATTACAATTCATAGTGGATACTGAATCATTTATAGTGCATACATTGTGGAAACTGAACAATTTTAATAGGTACTCAGCAATTTACAGTTGAAGCTGAACAATTCATAGTGGATACTGAATAAGTAATAGTAGATACTGAACGATTCCTATAGTGGATACTGAACAGTTTTTAGTAAACACTCAACAATTTACAGTAGAAGCTCAACTAATTAGCAGTAGATGCTGAGCAATTCATAGTGGATACCGAACAATTAATTGAGGATAATGAATTTTTCACAGTGGATACAAAACAGCTCATAGCAGATACTGAACAATTCATAGTATCTGCTGAATAATTCATAGTGGTTACTGAATTATTCTAATAGAAGAGATCTGAAATGGCTCTGATTTGAATCCTGTTCTCTTGTGTTAATAGTTAAGTCCTGTAAAGTTATGATTTGGAAGATGTAAAGTTTTTGCCTGACGGCAGCGTTATATTACCCTGTTGCTTTAGAGTGTCCTGTGCTGACAGCCATGGTGGTGTTGGGGAAGATGGAGAGTGAAAAAGCCCAACCCTGTTACAGCTCACATACAGAAAGTAGACCACCCGCCTCCAGGGACGGGCCTTACACAACACACCCAGGCTAACAAACCGGGCTAGAGGAGTTTAAAATGTGTCACTGAACAATGCAGCGCTCTGCGCCCGTCTCCCAGATTAACTGTCAGCTCTGCTTCTCTTTCTCTCTTTTAGATTTGATTCTGTCTCACTACCTCTCCCCCACATCCACACCCTCCGTGCAGCCACCGCAGCCTATTCTAGCCATTCCTTGAGCTACGAGGGGCTGAGGTAGCTAACAAGTAATGGACGTTTATGCCCAGTCTCTAGACCTCTGAAGCTGTGTGTGATTCTGTAATCAGCCCTATGCCCGTACACCTACCTTCAGGTCTAGGCTGGATTTCTAGATTTCGCATCGCTGCCATGCAAATGAGAGTGCATCACAATTTTTGCTGTTTGCTGTTTTTGACATAATGTAAATCTGGTGGTTGTTCTTTGCTTTGTGTCCAAATTTCATTATGAATGGACCAATAGAAATGCTCCAAATTGACAGTTTAGAAGGTTTCCATCATTTGATTTGGTTGCATTCAGACAAGAGCGTTAGTGAGGTCATGATGTTGGATATTGATCACCACCCCACCTCATCATCCCCAACTTCCCAGCTCATCCCAAAAGTACTGGAGCTCTACCACCATCTGTCATTCCAGAGAATACAGTTCTTCCACTGCTCCACAGCAGCTCAATGCAGCTGGGGGGCTTTATACCCTTCTACTAGCCCACGCCTGGCATTAGGCAGCATGGTGCCAATAGGTTGATGATATTTATTTGCTCCAGAGAGTCCTATTCTATTGGCAGTACTTCTCTACAGGGATTAAACAAGCTGCATGTGTGCATTTGCACAATGGGTGCAACTAATGCATTTGTTAGAAGTGGTGTCCACAAACATTTGGACAAATATTTCTCCATGTAGCATATTAGTTGCTTTATACTAAGTCTCTCTTTCTCTCTCTCTCTCTCTCTCTCTCTCTCTCGCTCTCATTCTCTCTCTCAGAGAAAAGTCTGGAGCCTTCCTGCCTGCTCAAAGCCCACGAATCCCCACAAGCCTTCCTGCCCACACCAACTTTATCGTCCAGCCTGTGCAAGCCGGCCCCCGTGCTCTCCAGTCTGCCCGCAGAGCCGTCCGGTCAGGCAGCGCCGCCAGCGCTGAAGACCCTCCCCAAACAGGCCAGCCTGCCGGAGCCCAGCCTGGAGTCTGAGGAGGAGAAAGCCAAGAAGCTGCTGTACTGCTCACTGTGCAAAGTGGCCGTCAACTCCCTCTCACAGCTGGAGGCTCACAACACAGGTGTGGGGAACATCTGCCCTCATTGTTCAGCGTCTGTGTCTCTCGCTCTCTCTTTTTCTTTCTCTTTAAAACACACATTGTCCAAAAACAGTGGGAAATCAGTTCCAACACACTTCCTGCCATGCATGAGCTTTAGAGTATTGACGATTGACTGCATCGATTTTTTGGGGGATTATCAGGATTGTTCGCTTATTTACAATTATTGACAACATGTGTCACTTCAGCAGGGGTGTCTAAACTTTTGCATAAGACTGCATGTTGTAAAAACTGAAAATTTGGGATGTTTTGGAGAATGATAGTTCAGGAAAATCAGGAAATATGGACCCTTTAAAGCAGCGTTATATAGCAAATTTACCCTAACAACAGCAGCTTCGGGACCATGCTGATACTCCACTGACTGGAACAGGGAGATAGGCGTCTCCGTCATTCCCACTCCAGGCCGGAGCGCTGCTACTGCATTGTGGAGCTTCACGGCTCTCTCTCTACTATTTTCAGGGTCAAACCTTCCTGACAACAAACATGGTGACAATATTTGGGCTCTGAGTGGTTGAGTGGTCTAATGCACCGTCACCGTCTAATGGCCTGGGAATCGCAAGTTCAAATCCCAGGCTTTGCCATCAGCAGCCGGAGTCAGAGAGAGCACAATTGACAAATATATGGCGCTCTCTCCCCTCATTACTCTTAAGCGATGTTGGCCGGCACATGCGTCTGTTAGCTGGTGTGGTGGGCTGTTTTGTCCCGGGTCATTTAGATGTTTACAGTTCAAATTATACAAATTAGAGTGCTAGAGGGCTGAACCCTGATTCAGCGTAAGCGAGTGGGTAAGAAGTATGAGTGATCAGTGAAATAGTTGTAGCAAAATAGCGAAAGTTTTAAAACCTTTACACTTACGCGCCTCACTGAGCCAATCAATTCTAATGAGTAAAAAGACAAGAAATCAACAGCATAAGAGGACATGAAAAAACTAAGACCCCCAGTGAGCAGCCAAAGACCACAGTGGCAAGGAGAAACCCCCTTAGAGCTAGAGGAAGAAACCTTGGGAGGAACCGAGACCCCCGGGGGGACCAGACCCATCCTCCTCTGATCAGAACTATTTATTAATTATTGATAAGTCACAAAACCACCGCTGAAGACTGTTCTACTGCTCAGGTGTGCAACATATTCATTATTATAATATAATAATCATAACATGGTAGAACTTATTATAGTCATGGACAGAGTAATGAGAGTAATGATGGTTAATAGGGGTAATATTAATAGTGGCAGATAAGAGTTAAGAGTCCATATAGGTTTTAACATGGTCATTAGGCAGGTAGCAGTGGTAGGAGGGTGTGCAGCTGGTCTGACACAGGTGGTGGGGGAGCCTAGTGGTCAGACTGGTGGGTGGCAGCAGGTCTGGGTAATAGTTGTGATATTAATAGTGGCAGATAAGAGTTAAGAGTCCATGTAGGTTTTAACATGGTCATTAGGCAGGTAGCAGTGGCAGGAGGGTGTGCAGCTGGTCTGACACAGGTGGTGGGGGTGCCTAGTGGTCAGTCTGGTGGGTGGCAGCTGGTCTGACGCAGGTAAAGGGGACCCCAGCGGTCTTCAGAGAACAGAGAGCACTTCTGAAGGCAGCAGTTAGTGGAATCAAGTGGGTGGATTAGGGTTGGTTCCCTCCACATCTGGAGGAAGGTACTTCTCCAGAAGCAGGACTGTATAATACCCTGTTCCTTAGTGCATTATATCATAGACCACATACACACGTCTATTAGAGACCACTGAACTGATGCACCATGGTAATAGGGGTCTATTACTTAGCCTTGTAGCTTCACTGCTAAACTAAAGAGGCAAACTTCAGACACTAATCAAGTCTGACTATACTTGGAGTAAGTGCGTAAATGAGCTTTTTCTCCTAATTATTCCTTTAGTCTTTAATCCCAAGCCTTATTTTGTGGAAAGAACAACAGAGCCTCCCTGTGACTTGAAAGCTCCAGCTCTGGCAGCCCGTCCAGAATCGAAAGCATCACTCTAATGGAGCATAATTACTCAATTGATTAGCAGTCTGGGTTTTAAAAAGCAGCTTCTCCACTGAGTGTGAGATGTCACGTGATGAAACCCTATCGATTCTGATCTGCCCTGCCAGGTTCCAAGCACAAAACCATGCTGGAGGCGCGGAATGGGGCAGGTCCCATTAAGGCCTACCCCAGGCCTGGGTCCAAACTCAAGATGCAGGCCAATGTGCTGAAGGGCTCGGGCTTGCAGAACAAGACGTTCCACTGTGAAATCTGTGATGTCCACGTCAATTCAGAAATCCAGCTCAAACAGGTACGCTTCACTGAATGTTCGTTAGTATGAGTACACTTGGTACACCCCACCCCCACCCCGTTGAGAGGGGCAGCCAAATTAGCTATTTGAGAAAGTTTGTGAATGTGTGAGTGAGTGAGTGAGTGAGTGAGTCATCAAGTGAGCAAGTGAGTTAGTGAGTGCATACGTTGAGCTAAGAGTTGAAAGTGATTAATAGAGTCAATGAATTAGTGAGCCAATGAGTGAGTGAGTGTGTCAATAAGTGAGTCAATGTGTGAGTCAATCTGTTATTTGTGTTAGTAATGGAGTAGATAGAATCAATGAGTGTGTAAACGAATGAGTAAGTCAATGGTTGAGTTATGGAGTCAATGGATGAATGAATGAATGAGTAAGTCAATGGTTGAGTTATAGAATCAATGAGTGAGTGAGTGAGTCAATGAATGAATGAGTAAGTCAATGGTTGAGTTATAGAATCAATGAGTGAGTGAGTGAGTCAATGAATGAATGAGTAAGTCAGTGATTGAGTCATGGAGTCAATGAGTGAATAATTGAATGAGTAAGTCAGTAAGTGAGTTATGGAGTCAATGCATGAGTGAGCAAATGAATGAATGAATGAATAAGTAAGTTGATGATTGAGTTATGGAGTCAATGAGTGAGTGAGTGAATTGATAAATGAATGAATGAATGAATGAGTGAGTGAGTGAGTTAATGAGTGAGTGAGTGAGTCAGTCACACGTGTCAGTAATGGAGTGAATTCTTTTTTTCCAACCTGGTTCTCCTGGGAACTGAATGTATGTCATATAATGTAGAGCATGACTGCAGTATTTCTCTCAGTGCTGTTTGTTTACATAAGCATTGCCCTGCCCGGCTCCTGTAGACCAACGCTGATCCTGCAGACTTCAGTTCCAGCTCTAATCTAATCTAATCTAATCTAATCTAATCTAACACACCTGCCTGTGATATCCACACAGCCTCACCGATCCTGATTAGCTGCATCAGGTGTGTTAGAATGGAGGTGGAACTGAACACTGCAGGAGAAAACACAGCGAGAGCAGATTTCTGCACCTGTAAAAGAGGCCTTTTGTAATTTACTGCATGTGGAAACTGTAGTCTAACAGTAGTCTGTGCAGCATTCCTTCAGAAATCACATTTCTGTCAGGTACAATTATGCAAAAACTATGCAAAAACCTACGTTTCACTAGACCTGCTTTTCAGTAATGTGGTTTTGAATCGATTATTGTTTGTTTGTTTGTTTTTCTGATAAATATTCAGATATTCTGTCAAAACGATTAGAAATATTGGAGTAAAATCTGTTTGCATTGAATTTACAGCACTGTTCTTAGGTTTTAGGCCCCTAATCCCATTATTCGAACTCATGTCTCTGAGCAGTGAGAGAGTCTTTACTGTAGAAGCTCCAGATCTCATCAGAACAGATAAAGCAGGTGAACATAAATCCAGTAAAAAGGAGAAACAAGAGCTTCTCATTCTGAAGAAAGAAAGTAGTGAGATCTTGTCGGTGAGCTAGCCTGAAGAACAGAGCTCGGTTCCTCCAGGGTTCTCCTGGACGTCCCCCAGTCCAGCCAGCACAGTGTGGAGGATGTGTTCAACTCCATCAGCAGCAGCAGCTCACCATCATTAAGCCCTGATTTACCACCAAACCAGGTGTTGATCTGAGGAGAACTCTAAATAATACTAGACTCCATGAGAGAGGAGAACTTTGGAGATGTTCTAATGATGAACACAGTGATGAAGAACCACTAGGTGGACTTGTGTATTAATGTGTATTAATGTATTTATTCTAATATCAGTATTCTAAATGCCTAAACAAACCTGAAGATCCTTTTTTCTGTCTTTCGCAGCACATCTCCAGCAGGAGGCATAAGGACCGGGTGGCAGGCAAACCCTTGAAGCCAAAATACAGTCCATACAACAAACAGCAGCGCAGCTCCAGCGCCCTGGCAGTAATGCATTATTTATGTTCCTTATAATCAAGAGCTTTCATCAGGTCTTCATGTTTCGTGTTTCAGGGATGGTCCATGCCAGGGAGACAGCCTGTGCGCTGCTGCACTTGTTAGCGGATGCTAAAAATATGTTTAGTGGGTTTATTTGATGCCTGGACACCGAAATCTGACCCTGGGCCGCGTGACCCCGACGCATTACCATGGTTTTATTTATACATAATGGGCAAACCTGTATTGGAACCAAGCCTATTATACTGTTAGAGGCAAGCTGGATGTAATGACATCTGTCGAGCACGGCGAATTACTCAGCTAGAGAGAACCCACTGATCCAATCCTCCAACACTCTCTGTAGTCTTTATCTCTAAACGGCAGCGAAATAACGACTCTGCGCTGCTGTAATCAGTCAGAGCGATCACTTCATCACTAACACTGCTGCTGCTCCTCTGTGATCACTCACGAGGCACTGAGGTCTCTTTAAAGAGGACAGGGAACACACACACACACACACATACACATACACACACACACATCTACCACTAGACTCTAATCCTAAGCCTGATGTTACACTCAGGGTTCCATATAGAACCATCTAGATGCATACACTATACGGACAAAAGTATTGGGACACCTGCCCATTCATTGTTTTCAAGGGCATTCTGCTTTTGTTGGAGTAACTGTCTCTACTGTCCAAGGAAGTAGGGTTTCTACTAGATTTTGGAGGAACATTGCTGTGAGGATTTGATAGCATAGCATTCAGCGGCCCACCTTGTCATCCCCAACATCCCAACTCATCCCAAAAATACTAGATGGAGCTCCAACCATCAATCATTCCAGAGAACACAGTGCTTTCACTGCTCCACAGCTCAATGCTGGGGGGCTTTATACCCCTCTAGCCCATGCCTAGGCATGGTATGGCATTAGGCAGCATGATGCTGATAGGTTCACAATGTTTATCTGCTCCATTGAGTCCAATTCTATTGGCTGTTCTTCTCCACAGGGACTAGACAAGCTGTGTGTGTATGTGTGCATTTGCACATCTGTGTCAGCATGAGGTACAACTTAAAGTAGCTGAATGCATTCATTAGAAGAGGTGTCCACAAACATTTGGACACAGTAGTAGTGACCCTACAGTAACTCTTCCTCTCTTACTCTGCAGGCAAAGCTGGCTCTGCAGAAGGACCTGGTGAAGCCCATCTCTCCGGCCTTCATCTCCAGCCCCTTCTCGCCCACCACCATGCCCTCCATCTCCCTGCACCCGCGCCCCAACACCTCCATCTTTCAGACGGCAACCTTGCAGGCCTCCTTCCTGCGAGCGGCACCGGGACCTATCCGGCCTTCCACCAGCTCCATCCTCTTCGCCCCGTACTGACCCTCGCCCTGGCCACGTTGCTGGAGCCACAGTAACGACCCCGAGGCAGCCGGCTGGGGTCAGAGAGAGACTGTTCCTTTGAACCCCGCTGCACAGGCGTAGGCGGCCACACAGCGCCACCTACGGGATTGCGGTCAGGCCGTCTGAAGAACTAGGCGGCCTGATGAGTGACAGTGTGCTTGTTTAACCCCTTAAGCTCTAGGCTTATTATTCAGTTGCTCGTCTTGAAGAAACACTGCAGGGTTCTCCGACCTGATCTCGGCACTCGATTGCTATGGACTGTTTTGTGTAATGAAGGCAAACCAGGTGTTCCATGTTTTTCATCAGAGCATCAACAGGATATTCCAAAACCCTCAGCAGAAACAGCAGTGTACCGTAGTAAACTCCTAAAATTAATTAATTAATTAATTAATTAGTGATTAAATTCAGTTGTCTGAGTAGATCCAACCTCAACATCTGCTAGTCTCCTGCCCTCTCAGCCCATTAAAAAAATGCTCAATAGTGGGTTGATAACGAGCGTGTGGAGGCGGCGCTTACTGAAAAGTGGGCAGGATAAAAAACAGCCAATCGTAGGCTTTTCTGCTTCTGACATCATGTAGGACCAGTGGGAGCTGCAACATTCAGACGTTTTCTGCCTAACCCTACGTAATAGTGGGGACAGTCTTTTCTATTTATCATCAGTGGAGACAGTGGGGTTACCGATGCAGAAAAACCGAATTTTTCAACCTCTAGGGGGCGCACTAGCTGGGTTTGGAACAGTACAAGTGTGATTTGTGGGCATAAAACGGTTACTACTGAACAAATTACAAGTGCTTTGTCCAACAAAAGATTTTATGCCTTAAAATCACCCTTTTGCTGTTTCGACTCTGGTTAGTGCGCCCCCTAGAGCTTACTGAGAAGTGTACAGGATAAAAAACATCCAGTCGTAGGCTTTTCTGCTTCTGGTCATGTAGGACCAGCGGAAGCTGCAGCATTCAGATGTTCTCTTTCTATTTTATCATCAATGAAGACAGTGGGGTTACCGATGCAGCAGAACTGAATTTTTTTAACCTCTAGGGGGCGCACTAGCCAGGTTTGGAACAGTAAAAGTACAATTTGTAGGCATAAAATGGCCAGGGAGGCATAAAGCGATCTGTCCAACAAAACACTTAATGCCTTAAAATCACCCTTTTGCTGTTTTGACCCTGGCTAGTGCACCCCCTAGAGGCTGAAAATTCAGATCTGCTGTATCCATAACTCCGCCTTAACTGGTGATGAAACAGAAAGGATTCTTCCCCCTATTACACAGTGATGGGCGGCGTACTTTTGAACGTAGGTGGGCCCACTGGTTGCCACGGCAACATACAAGTCATAAAAGCCTCTGATTGGCTTTGTTCTCCCTTTCCTGCTCCTCAATAAGCCCCACCTCAATTTACATTACATCTACATTGAAGGCATTTAGCAGACGTTCTTCTCCAGAGTGATTTACAGCAGAGCTTCACTGTCACTCAGTAAATACCCTTATCTAGTTTATATCAGCTAGAATCCAGAAGATCCTCTAATCTTAGACTCTACTGAATACAGAAGTCAGTCTGGAGACCCTGATACTCTACACCCTCTACACTCTGCACACTGAGCACTCTCAGAAGAGGAGGAGGGTCTTCAGTCTGGGTTTGAGGACAGCGAGCGTTGGACTCTGCCATTCGGACACCCAGGGGAAGTTCGCTCCACCACTTCGGTGCAGGACAGTAAAAAGTCTGGACGCTCGTCTTCCTGAATCTTAAAGGATGGCGGGTCGAGCCGAGCCGTACTTGAAGCTGGAAGGGCTCTTGGTGCAGATCAGGCTTTTGACCATCGCCATCAAGTACGGAGGGCCTGGCTGGTCCATTTTTGGCTTTGTAGAACAGAGTCAGGGGTCTGAATCTGACGCTTTGAATCCCCAAACCCCAAATCGAGCATTTTTTAGAAGATCTGAGTGAGTGCGGGATTCCTGCTAATATTGAGGGTGGGTCCGCTTTCCCTTTAAGGAAAACTGTCCCTTTAAGAGAATTCAGCGGCATTATGAGGACGTTTGGAGATGGAGGTTGGGTGGAGCTTTCCTGTAGTCTTCCTTTAAGGCCTCCTATCCACTAACTACTAAGAAATCCAGAGGTTTCCTAGTGGAGGGGTCGAGGCGTCTGCACTCTTAGAGCTTAAGGGGTTAAAGCCTATTGCTCTCCTCGATGGTTCGAGTCCTCGTGAGCTGCTGGAAGAGGAGCGCAATTTGGAATCTCATGGAAGGAATTAAGACAAGCGTTTGAACTGCTTCCTGATTGACTTGAATGATCACGGTCTTCCTATTCAACTGATTCAACAGACAATTCCAGACACACACACACACACACACACACACACATGCATACACTGACACACACACACGCATACACATGCTGTACTGGAGTAACGCCGAAAACAATCACAAAGCTAAAACCCATGGGCGGTACGTGTTCACTCAGTGGTTTGATGTGGTCCGGTGGGACCGTGGGGTGGGATGGGGTTGGGGTTGGGGGAGGTGGGGTGGGGTTGGGGGGGTATGATGCAGTTTTGGTCTTGTATTGTGTAGTCAATAAGCTTTGGTCACCAACGCTTTCTTGGTTTCTGCTCTGATGTTGTACTATAGTTTCCCAACCGAGCCTTAGGAGGAAATCCCATGATAGTAAACCATCCTAGTCCATCCACAACACACACTTACACTCACACCGACACACACAGACACACGCATACACCCTAGAGTCACCACTGATTCCCGGTGTTATTTTGTTGATTATTTCCAACCCGTATCCCTGCTGTTCTTTTCAGCACCTCAGATCAGACACAGGACAACCACAGGCCTTTCATCTCTATGTAATATCCTCATTTGTAACGAGACTGCGCTAATTGGCAGTTCCTGGACGATGCAATAATGTATAGCGTGTTCACCAGAGATATTCTCCATAGCGTATTTAATGTTTACCTGAAAAGATCGCAATACTAGTTTTATGTTACGGAGTGGAGGAGGAGGTGCTAAGAGACGTATAGATACGTTTATTTGTATTTTTTAGAATCAGAGAAAGAGAAATTCCCAAAATTCTTTATTTCATAGTTCATAGTATGATGTATGTGTGAGAGGATGTACAGAAAAGATTTCCTTTTCAATAAAATAATATATTTCAATGATTTTCTTCCCAAGATGAAACTGTACAGTACTGTTTTTTTGTTTTTCATGGACGTTAGATCCATATTTGAACCAGTGCATTTTCATTTCCGAGAAGATAGTTTCTAATAGGAGACACCTGCAGAGGTTTTAAAAGAATAAAGAGCATGCCAGATGAACAAAACGGGGAAAACAAAAAAGAAATCAGTAATTTCATATCGTTTCTCTGTGTGAAATGTACAGTATTTATTTTCAGAAAGCTTTTTTTTATGATGAAGTTGCTACAGATATATTTCTTTTATGGAGTTTAAATGTGTGGTGGTTATTTGTTTGTTACACCTTGTGTTTCTTTTATTAAACCCTCCAGGTCAGAGCTGTTTATGTGAGATTATTGGTTTATGTTGTATTCTCATCAGTTGCACGATCCTTTTTAATGAAAAATGAAATGGGAAACAGTGCTCACAGACAAAAACTGGCTCCGGAAGTTAAGGCCTGGCTGTGGAGTTTGTGTGTTTTAGCATTTAGCATATTTACGTAATACACTACAGGATGCAGAAAGTGATGTTTTTCACTTATAGCTGATATTTCTGTTTAAAAAAGCAGCTTGACCTACCTGGTTAAGATTGTAGACCAGCATAGGGTATGTTTTCATTGGACTCTGGTCGTTGACCATGAGCATGACCACCTGTTTAATCAACCCCTTAACACTCCAAGGCTTATCACACACACACTAAGGCGTATTACTCAGTAACTACAGGGACTTCTGTACAAAGTGATGGGACACAATACTTCCACTGCTCCACAGATCAATGCTGGGGGGCTTTATACCCCTCTACTAGCCCACGCCTGGCATTAGGCACATACTATTCTATTGCCAGTATGTTTCTATAGGGACTTGACAAGCTGTGTGTGTGTGTAATGTTATGGCTGATCTGTGTATGTCCAACATCTTCATTTATCAAATCTAGAGGAGCTAGACTCACGACATTTTCTCCATCAGGTCATTAACCATCGCTGATGTGAGTCTGGGCCTCCTCGTGATCACAGCGCTAACGACATTTTCATTCTCTCACTCTTGTCCATCACATCCTCAACATTTGATACTGGTGCAGAAAACCAGCCCTGATTATGTGCTTCCCTCCTCAGACAACTGCAATATGACACAGATCAGGGTGCCTGCCGGTCAAGCGCTGATTAAATTGGACTGCCTTTCACTTTAGCGCGTTGATTTCATAGTGATGCTAATGCTAATGCTAGCTGGCAGATACCCAGCCTGCGGCAGGAGAGGCCAACCCGATCCCTCATGACGGGTTTCCCACACACGAGCACAGAGGAGTCAATCAAAACCACTGGGCTAATCTTGCAGTTTTGACACTGCAAGGAAAGCTCGGGAACCTAGTTAGCTGTTTAAAATGTTTCCAAGATTTGAGATCTCTTTGCAATGCTGGACAAAAGTATTGGGACACATTACACCTAGTGGAGCTTTCTTTAATGACCTCCCGTTCTAAACCCATAGGCTGTATTAATATGGAGCTGGTCCTCCTTTGCTCTGAGCTCTACCAGCAGCAGCAGGTCTGGAGCTCTGCTGCAGTTATTGAGTCAGTTGGAGGCTTTTCTGCACTCTGCTCTGAGCTCAGCACTCGGCCCTGACCCCGCTCTGTAACTTTACGTGGTCTGACAGACACTCGGTGGACACTGAGCTGCTCTCTGTGAGCTGTTCCTCCTAAACTCTTCCACTGTTCAATAATAACACCACTCACAGCTGATGGAGGAAGATCTAGGAGGGAAGGTCTAAATTTCACCAGCTGACTTGTTGTTGTTGGTGCAGCGGTGTCTCCTATTACATACAGAACCACGCTGGAGCTCAGTGAGCTCTTCAGAACCTCCCGTTCTTTCACTGATGTGTGTAAGAAAGACAGACTGCAGGGCTAGAGGCTGGATTTTATACACCTGTATTGATGGGACTGAATGAAACTCTTGAATTCAATGATTACAATTTGTGTCCCAATACTTTTGTCCATTTAGTGTATACATTTTATCCCTTTCCCTTTGCAGTCCATCACAGGATGCTACACATACCTAGTGGCTGATTTACCGATACACAGGAAGAACACAGAGACCAGAGCAATCTGCTGGCACAGATAATCACACAGCTTGTCTAGTCCCTGTGGAGAAGTACTGCCAATACAATAGGACTCTCTGGAGGAGCAGATAAACATCATGGACCTATTGGCACCATGCTGCCTAATGCCAGGCGTGGGCTAGTAGAGTATAAAGCCCCCCAGCATTGAGGGGCTGTGGAGGAGTGGAAGAACAATGTTCTATGGATGGTGGAGCTCCGGCCAATACTTTTGGGATGCTTCAGAAAGTCCTATTCTACAGAAACTAGACAAGCTGTGTGTGTGTGTTTGTGCATTTGCATGGCTGTGTCAACAATGGGTGCAACTTAAAGTAGCTGAATGCATTCATTAAAAGGTGTCCACAAATATTTGGCCATATTGTGCAGCTCCACTGCCTTTACTGAAGGACCTTGAAGAAGCTTTTTTTAGTGTATATAGATGGAGTTCGTTTGTGACCGTGGATCATTATGTTCTAATTGGCCAGAACTTCAAACCCTTCAGGGCTCGGATTTCTTCAGGAGTAGGTTTCTGCTTTCTGACACTGCGCTGCTTTCTGTCTCCACGTTCTGCTTCTCTGAAATCCACGTTTAGGAGCTTCTACTGAGACCAGCGTTTGATCAGAAATCTGCGTGAACTGCTGCTTACCTTTGGAAACCCTCCAGTCTAATAGCGAGTGGGGAATTGTGCCGATGATTTCCCCCCTTTTTCCCCACCAGCTGTTTGTTTTGACTGTGAGTCAGCAAACAGGCCATCATGGTTAATCAAGCTGATTGAAACTTCGTGCCACTCTCGCCTGTCTCCAAACTTTCCTGACAAAACCACTGATGACATTGCCCAAACTTGCCAGATGTGTGTGTGTCCCAATCTTGACCTACAGTGTTGCAGATACAACAGCATACAGAAGTTTGGGTATACAGGGTATCTAGAGTATCTAAAAATAGGTTTCTAGGGTACCTAGAAATGGGTGCCTAGGATATCTAAAGTATCTGGAAAGGGGGTATCTAGGGCATCTAAAAATTGATACCTAGGGTAGCTAGAGTATCTACAAATAAGTATCTAGGGTATCTAGAGTATCTTTAAATGGGTATTTAGGGTATCTAGTGTATCTATAATGATGACCTAGGGTATCTACAGTGTCTAGAAGTGGGGTATTTTGAGTATCTAGAAACTGATACATAGGGTTTCTAATGTATCTAAAAATAGGTTCCTAGGGTATCTAGAGTATCTATAAATGAGTATCTAAGGTATCTAAAGTATTTATAAATGAGTATCTAGAGTATCTAAAAATGAGTATCTATAAATGAGTATCTAAGGTATCTAAAGTATTTATAAATGAGTATCTAGGGTATCTAGAGTATCTATAAATGAGTATCTAGGGTATCTAGAGTATCTTAAAATGAGTATCTAGGGTATCTAGAGTATTTATAAATGAGTATCTAGGGTATCTATAAATGAGTATCTAAGGTATCTAAAAATGAGTATCTAGGGTATGCCTAGGATATCTAGAGTATCTAGAAAGGGGTATCTAGGTCATCTAGAAATGGGTACCTAGGGTAGCTAGAGTATTTATAAATGGGTACCTAGGGTATCTATAAATGTGTATCTAGGGTACCTATAAATGAGTATCTAGAGTATCTATAAATGAGTATCTAGAGTATCTAGCGTATCTAAAAATGAGTATCTAGAGTATCTAGAGTGTCTATAAATGAGTATCTAGAGTATCTAAAAATTAGTATCTAGAGTATCTATAAATGAGTATCTAGGGTATCTAGAGTATCTATAAATGAGTATCTAGAGTATCTAGAGTATCTAAAAATGAGTATCTAGGGTATCTAGAGTATCTAAAAATGAGTATCTAGGGTATCTAGAGTATCTATAAATGAGTATCTAGAGTATCTAAAAATGAGTATCTAGGGTATCTAGAGTATCTATAAATGAGTATCTAAAAATTAGTATCTAGGGTATCTAGAGTATCTATAAATGAGTATCTAGGGTATCTAGAGTATTTATAAATGAGTATCTAGAGTATCTAAAAATGAGTATCTAGGGTATCTAGAGTATCTATAAATGAGTATCTAGGGTACCTAGGGTATCTAGAAATTGGTACCTAGCAGATCTAGAGTGTCTATGACTGTGTGTCTAGGGTATCTACAGTGTCTAGAAATGGATACATAGGGTATTTAGAGTGCTCTACTCACAGTGCTCCAACGTGGTCAGCAGAGCTGATAGAATGGACAGTGAGTGTAAAAACAAGGAGGTGTTAAGGATCATTGTTAAGGACAATGATCATGTCCGACACTGTAGAACAGCACAGGACTGAAAAACACCAGTAGTGCCGAGGGGGAACTGTTTAATTTAGGCTATTGCCAAGCTATTGCTTCAACCGCTGAGGTTACAATGCTGCTGATTGCTGAGAATTGACTCTTACGCTACTATATTAGCATATGATGGATTGAGAAAGCTCTCTAAGCTCTCTAGGCCTCTAAAAGAAGTTGAAGAACACATGCATTACGGCCCATGCTGATGTAAACAACTTGGTTTAAAAAAAAATGGCAAAGAGAGGCTCCAGGCTTATAGCACTGCAGTGATGTGTACACGCAGTAATGGCCCCTATTTCTGCTCCTTCCCCTTTACTTTGAGCTCTGGGGATGTTCAACAAGGCAGGGGATGTTATTTCCTGTGTTGACTGAGAAAGGCATCTTGCTCTTTCACATGTATGGATGAAGCCAGATCAGAATCTTCTTTTTTTTCTGCTGCAGAGCACATTTGCCCTTACATAAGCGGTCAGGAAATAATGCATGAAATATGATTTTTTATAAAAGCGCTATTTCTCCGTTCCCCCTAGCCTACACGCAGCAGGTCGTTTTAAGTGCTGCAATTACACGTCCTGCTATTTGTTCATTTCCAGCCCCCTCAGACGGAGCTTTGTGCTTTTTGATTGCGAAATGAGTGCCGTCCGAGCCCTGGCCCTGCATTAAAGTAAATTACGATTTATGAATCGTTTTTTAACGTCATTTTAAGACCAATCCCAAAAAAAGCAAATGTTTGGTATGGCAGATCTCCACTGACAGCGTACCTTTTTCCAAGACCAGTCAGAAAGCTGTTCTTCACCGTGTTTGATTTGATCAGAACTGAGCTTCGAATCAAGCAATCAAGCTGGTTGATTTATCATTTAAACGTGTTGCAGTTGGCCTACAGCATGATGCCTTGGTCCCAATCCAAATAGCACTCTTGTGGAATGATCACACCATGTGGCAATGTTTTCTTAGGCACAGTAATCTCATACGGACATGCAAGACATCTATTTGTCCTCATTTTGCACCAAATACTTCTGCTCGTGCACTCGCGAGCAGCGAGATGAGAAGAAGGAACAGATGTTGACGATGGCCAGGCAATATGGCCTGTTTGTTGAGACCTAAACAAAGACAGCATGCAGCACTTTCTGTTTAATGGGTTGGTTTGTAGGCGCTTTATTTATTTTTGCACAGTCTAAACTATCTTCTCGTAAAGTGTTTATGGGTTCTCAAGCTCTCATGCTGCGGGCCGAGCTGCGGCTGCCAGACTGACACTGAGGATTGCTTTCCTTTCAGGCTTGGCCTGCTCACCTTCCCCTGCGCAAGAGAGCTGGAAGCTTTGCTTCTGCATCACTCTTTTATTTTCCTGAGGCTATCGCTCTTCCAGTTTGGCATTAGAATGGCCAAGCACAACATTTCTAGGAGGTGTAATGCAAGGCCACTGCAATCTCCTGCTATGGACACTAGAGGGTGTCTGACCTGCTGGTGCATTACCTACAGCAGAGGTTGAGTGCATGGGCGGTTTGCTGATGTCCTGACTCTAGCAGAGCTACTGACCCTGGCAATTAACAGGTGAGGTGATGCAGGTGAGCATCAGCAGGAAATTTGCCCTCCAGGACCGGAATTCTGTTCCCCAGAACCGGCATTCTGTTCTCCAGGACCGGAATTCTGTCCTCCAGGACCGGAATTCTGCTTTCCAGGACCGGAATCCAGTCCTCCAGGACCGGAATTCTGCTCTCCAGGTCCAGAATTCAGTCCTCCAAGACCAGAATTCAGTCCTCCAGGACCGGAATCCAGTCCTCCAGGACCGGAATCCAGTTCTCCAAGACTGAAATTCTGCTCTCCAGGTCCAGAATCCAGTCTTCCCGGACCGGAATTCTGCTCTCCAGGACGGAATTCTGCTCTGCTATCCAGTCCTCCAGGACCAGAATTCTGCTGTCCAGGTCCAGAATCCAGTCCTCCAAGACCAGAATTCTGTCCTCCAGGACCGGAATCCAGTCCTCCAGGATCGGAAACCAGTCCTCCCGGACCGGAATTCTGCTCTCCAGGACCGGAATACAGTCCTCCCGGACCGGAATTCTGCTCTCCAGGATCGGAATCCAGTCCTCCAGGGCCTAGAACTTTACAGTAGTCACTGAACAGGCTAGACCATCAGTTGTGCTGGTGCTACACTGGTTCTTAGACCGTTGCACTTTAGGTAGCTTCAGATTTGCCAGGCAAACTCATGACCCATCCAGCAGAACAAGCTCAGCATCAATATTTTGTCTCAATATGTTCACTTATGATGTTGCGCTTGTTGATCTAGATCAGTCATTTCCTTTTATATTCGAAACTGAAAAGATCTGCGTTCCTGTCTTGAATGCTTGACAGGCAAGAAAATAGGCCTCCTCGTCTTGAATGGCTGGATGCTGGTGGTCCGTACCATTTGTTTCTTCTCCCACAGCCTGGGGGCAGCCTTAGAGACCTGATATTTTCCCCTGAGCAGAGAATTCCAGACTGTGAGAAGAATTTTGCATTGCAAGAACATTACAAGAACCGCTCTGACATTTCTATAATCTCCGCTTTACCTGGGCCAGAAACTTTCATCCCAACCAGAATGCAGCCTGAGAGCATGCTGCCCAAATCCAACCAAAGCATCAAGCGTCAAGTTCAGATTTGGAATCCGACTGCTGCCCAAACTATTTTGTAGCCAGTCAAAACTCTGCAGTCCAACCCCGACTGTAACCTGTGCACTGGCTGGGGGAGAACTCCCCGTTTATTAGAACCTTGAACTCTGGGACAAACACAAGCGATTAAAGTTAAAGATAAAGCACAAGGTAAGGGGTTTCTAATAAAGTGGCCAGTTAGTGCAAGTACAGCATGAGAGTTTCGAATAAAGTGGCCAGGTTTTAAGAGTTCAAGGAAGGGGTTTCTAATAAATTGGCTAGTTGTGAAAGTACACGGTAGGGGTTTCTAATAAAGTGGCCAGTTAGTGAAAGTACACGGTAAGAGTTTCTAATATAGTGGCCAGGTTTTGACAGTTCAAGGGAGGGGTTTCTAATAAAGTGGCCAGTTATTGAAAGTACAATGTAATGATTTCTAATAAAGCGGCCAGGCTTTGAGAGTTCAGGGTAAGAGGTTTCTAATATAGTGGCCAGGTTTTGACAGTTCAAGGTAGGGGTTTCTAATAAAGTGGCCAGTTATTGAAAGTACAATGTAAGGGTTTCTAATAAAGTGGCCAGTTATTGAAAGTACAATGTAAGGGTTTCTAATAAAGTGGCCAGTTATTGAAAGTACAATGTAATGGTTTCTAATAAAGCGGCCAGGCTTTGAGAGTTCAGGGTAAGAGGTTTCTAATATAGTGGCCAGGTTTTGACAGTTCAAGGTAGGGGTTTCTAATAAAGTGGCCAGTTATTGAAAGTACAATGTAAGGGTTTCTAATAAAGTGGCCAGTTAGTGAAAGTACACGGTAAGGGTTTCTAATATAGTGGCCAGTTATTGAAAGTACAATGTAATGGTTTTTAATAAAGCGGCCAGGCTTTGAGAGTTCAGGGTAAGAGGTTTCTAATATAGTGGCCAGGTTTTGAAAGTTCAAGGTAGGGGTTTCTAATAAAGTGTCCAGTTATTGAAAGTACAAGGTAGGCTAAATCCTGTGGTGTGTACCAGTCTTAATGGAGCTCTAGGGACAGCAGCTGGGTCCCGTTGGGTTTGGACAAAGACTTCGAGCCCTAGTAACGTCCACATCCTCATTCTGCTGCCCTCTGAGACCCCGCAGAGGCCTTGAGTCAGAGCCTTGTGTTTATATTGGACTCCGAGTCTGTGTCGGTTGCTGCTCCACTATGAGCACGTCCCTTGTCTTCAAGGGCTCTCTGTTAAGACATCAACATGAAGACACTGGGGACCGGGGCTCGGAAGGTGCTTTGTGCTGTTCTGCCACAGAGCTAAATCGTCTCGGGCCGCGGCTAATCCCTGTTGTTTGCTGGGAGCACGGAGACGAATAGAAATCATTGTCTAAAAGGAGATCTGGCTGGGCAGGTATTACTCATCTGAGGCAAACCACCTACTGTGCCCGCTCTGCTCACTGAAACACCTCCCAATCCTGCCTTCCCTCTCTTCTGTGCATACCCACACACCTCTGCTGCTGGCCTCCTGTGCCCTGCCAGATACAAGCAAACAGCCCACACAACTTCAAAACACCCCACTCAGATCTGTTTCAGCGCCTGCACTCTCATACACACAACCTGTTATCTAACCGCTACATATGTCAGTATGAAGAAGTTGTATTCACCGCAGGCTTCCCACCCAGCGCTGAAATGGAGGGACTGGAGCAGAGGAAAGCCTTTAGCTTCTACAATCTGTGCTAATAAGAGAATCCTTGCACACAGATATATGATCTGACCGTCCACTTTGCTGGTGTAGCCTACAGCTAGCTCCTCTATTGAGGTGCAGTGTGTGCCAGATGTCTCCGAGGCCTTCAATAATGATCACTTCTGAAAACAGAGGCATTCTGAGATGGATATTTTTGGATGGTGGGCCCACTCTCATCTAGGGAAGTCTGTTCCTGCTAGGTATAAAAAAGCCTGTTTGGTCTGGTAGGAGTTTCTAATAAAGTGGCCAGTTAGTGGAATCACAAGGTAGGTGTTTCTAATAAAGTGGCCAGTGAGTGGAAGAAGCACAAGGTAGGAGTTTCTAATAAAGTGGCCAGTGAGCGGAAGCACAAGGTAGGGGTTTCTAATAAAGTGGCCAGTGAGTGAAAGAAGCACAAGGTAGGAGTTTCTAATAAAGTGGCCAGTGAGTGGAAGCACAAGGTAGGGGTTTCTAAAAAAGTGGCCAGTTAGTGGAAGCACAAGGTAAGGGTTTCTAATAAAGTGGCCAGTGAGTGGAAGCACAAGGTAGGGGTTTCTAAAAAAGTGGCCAGTTAGTGGAAGCACAAGGTAAGGGTTTCTAATAAAGTGGCCAGTGAGTGGAAGCACAAGGTAGGGGTTTCTAATAAAGTGGCCAGTTAGTGGAAGCACAAGGTAGGGGTTTCTAATAAAGTGGCCAGTGAGTGGAAGCACAAGGAAGGGGTTTCTAATAAAGTGGCCAGTTAGTGGAATCACAAGGTAGGGGTTTCTAATAAAGTGGCCAGTTAGTGGAATCACAAGGTAGGAGTTTCTAATAAAGTGGCCAGTGAGTGGAAGCACAAGGTAGGGGTTTCTAATAAAGTGGCCAGTGAGTGGAAGCACAAGGTAGGGGTTTCTAATAAAGTGGCCAGTTAGTGGAAGCACAAGGTAGGGGTTTCTAATAAAGTGGCCAGTGAGTGGAAGCACTAGGTAGGGGTTTCTAATAAAGTGGCCAGTTAGTGGAAGCACTAGGTAGGGGTTTCTAATAAAGTGGCCAGTTAGTGGAATCACAAGGAAGGGGTTTCTAATAAAGTGGCCAGATTTTCAGAGTTAAAGGTGGGGGTTTCTAATAAAGTGGCCAGATTTTCAAAGTTAAAGGTGGGGGTTTCTGATAAAGTGGCCAGAGAGTGGAAGCACAAGGTATGGATTTCTGATAAAGAATGGCCTACCACCACAAAAACATCTGGACAACAGTGGAGTCCTGTGCTCAGAAACTGACCAGTGCTGAATTTGGTAGCGGGACAGTGTGAACCTGCAGCACCACTTGAGACGGAGTCTAGCACAGTCTTCTTGTAATGCAGTGAGTGATGTTTGTGCATCACGACTCATTTATTCAACCTAATGTCAAATGTTTAACTCCATTAATGAGTTCATTACAGGTTGTTACTGCTGGCGGGGAATTAAAGCAGTTTTGGTGAGCAGTCTGAAGAGTAAACAGTGTGTAAGCCGTAATTAAGACAATGTTCTGCAGGCAAACAATATGTGAATTAGCGGCTTGTTTTTTTCCGCCTTGCTCAGACTTGTTTCCAGTGGAAAACAGGCAAACAGGCTGATAAATAAATGCATGACATGCATTCATAAGACTCTAAGCAAAGCATTTTTCGAAATGAAAGAGATATAAGAGTTGATGGGAGAGACGAACACCTGGCAGAATCATCCAGGGTCTCACGAGAAGCATCCTCCAACAAATCTAATTTCCTAAATTCAATTTGAAAGGTTCACAAACAAGTCAGGATCATTTCGGTTCACATTTGCAAACAGATAGGTTGCTGGGACTGTGGGGGAGTCGGCTGTCGTTTTGTGGCCTCCGAACATGAAGTGCTTTATGAGAATGTGTAATGGTGTTGATCAAACCCCTGTTGATGAAGGATATAGTTATCTTATGACTGTCGCTTCAGGAAAAGGCACGGACGAGCCATTATGGAGCCCGGAAACCCTCAATTGTCAGCACTTGTAGAGGATGTGTTTCAGAACCGTAATGGATGTAAAACACACAGCAGGATGGACAGTGAAGTGGGCAGCCACAGCTGTGCTGAATACTAAAACCAAGAAACACATCAACACTCACTGTCCACTTTCACTACATATATACAAATAAAAAAAAAAAAAAAAAAGTTTGTGGACACCCCTTCTAATGAATGCATTCGACTGCTCTAGGTTGCACCCATTGCTGATACATGCACAGCTTGTCTAGTCCCTGTAGAGAAGAAGCACTGCCAATAGTATAGGACTCTCTGGAGCAGATCAGCATCATGAAGCTATTGGCATTATGCTGCCTAATGCCAGGCGTGGGCTAGTAGAGGGGTATAAAGACCCCCAGCATTGAGCTATCAAGCAGTGGAACAGCAGTGTTCTCTGGAATGATGGTTGGTTCTCCATCCAGTACTTTTGGGATAAGTTGGGGACGAGGTGGAGTGATTGTCAATTAAACATCCTGACCCCTCTAACTCTTGCTCTTGTCGCTGAATGCAATCAAATCCTTACAGCAAATCTCCACTAAATCTAGTAGGAAGCCTTCTTCTTTGGGCAGTAGAGACAGTCACTCCAACAAAAGCAATAGAAACTCTTTTTACGACCCTTGAATTCAGAAGAAACAGTGAGTGAGCAGGTGTCCCAATACTTTTGTCCATATAGTGTATTTGGGCAGTTTTAGCACAGCACAGCAGCGACACTTACAGTGTGTGTGTGTGTGTGTGTGTGTGTGTGTGTGTGTGTGTGTGTGTGTGTGTGTATTGGTATAAGTGTACCAGTGGTGTTCCTGGGGTTTTGTACACAGGTCAGTGTCACTGCTAGGTTGAGAGTTGGTCCACCATCCAAAAATATCCCAGCAAGAGCGGCTCTGTGGTCCGAAACTGGGGGCTAGGGGGAGTCTCTGTGACCAGCATGCTCTAATAGTGCAAGCATGAGACCACCCGATGCGTCACAGTGCCTGAAGGGGACGGGACTGGTGGAACCGAATTACTGGACTGGACTCATGAATCATCATCAGCATGTCATGTACTCTGACAAGCCATAACATTAGTACCACTGACCGGTGAAGTGATTAGCATTGATTAATTATCTTCATCTGTCAAAGGGGTGGGATCCACATCTAAGAATCTCAGCCACTTTGACAAGAACCAAGCCGTGATGTTCTAGACGACTGGGTCAGAACAAACATCTCCCAAACATCAGGTAGGCCTTTTCTTCAGTGAACCTACACCTACACCTTCTGTGAACCCAGCAAATGTATATTTTTAATGAATATGGGCATGTTTACATACTTGCTTAGAGAGCCATTGAGGTACCATCTCAAAAATCATATCAAAAAGTAGTAGTTTTAAAAATTACATCTCAGATTTATATCTGTTTCCATGGCAACACTTGACTTATTTTACCCACTAAAATTATTAGCCATAAAAATTACGTACTATGTACTATCACATGCAGTCGATTTATGAAAATTTTACTTTGATTCAATATTGAAAAATGATTTTCCCCATCTTTGAGTGGATTTGCTCAGCTGTGCATGTAACCTACTGTTGAACAACTGCGCCTAAAAAGTCTAAATTCCTCAAAAATGAAGCTCTTACTTTACGTTCTTTAACAAATGCCATAGAGGAACCACTTTTGCTTCCATAAAGAACCTTCAAGCCTAAAGCGGTTCTTCTATGTCATCGCTCACTTTATGGGAGTGTAGCCTTGATAACAGGCCGGTTTAGCTGGAAAAGGTCCACCCTGTTACGTATATCCCGCTTTATTAAAACCAAGCGTCGGGCTTCTCAGTTTTATTTGAAACACACAAAAGAATTTTCTAGAAAGTCTGATTTTGAATAAGAGCGTTACATAACTGAAACTATAGAGGATGAAAAGCTTCATATTAGCTTCTTTCATGAAATGACTCACCATAATGTTTTTCTCAATGTTTTCCAGCTTTCCTAAGTGTCTTTCTGGACTAATTTAACATTTGTTGATTTTTATAGCTCCCGGCCTATTAAAATGAACTACTAATTCGAGTAAGATTTACACAGTATATATATATATATATATATATCTGTACAATATTGCAGATCTTACTCAGATTAGTCCAGAAGGACACTTAAATAAATAAATATATATATATATATATATGTGTGTGTGTGTGTGTGTGTGTGTGTGTGTGTGTGTGTGTGTGTGTGTGTGTATAGAATTGCAGCTGTATCGGTTGTATATTCCTGAAAACCTTGACTCCGTGTTGAACAGTTGTGCAGACTTCAGCATGATTTATTTATTTTTTTCTCTTCACGCTGACGTCTGACGCCACTCTTAGGTTGTAAAACCGTCCCCAAGGGTGACAGGCAGTAATTACACATCAGCACAATTACTGCAAGCTGCTGCTGGAACAATGGGCAGAGGCAGCCTTTATCTCAATGTATTAGGGCCTTTATCTGACCATAAGCCACTCACAGCAGATCCTGTTTGCCTCTCCAGCCGTCAGCTTTATTAGAGATGGCCAGCGACAAGGCCTTTCCATCTCCAACTGTTGCTTTTAATACAGATCAGAATAAGAAATGCTGTTTGTGAGTGTTTTTATTAAACTTGATTTAACCATGTGTCTTAAGCCCATAAGCCCAGATTCGTGTTTAGTTAAAATTAGTTTTTTAGCTTTATTTCGGCTAAACGTATCAGTTTATAGCTTTAGATTTGCTAAATGAATCAGTTTATAGCTTTAATTTAGCTAAATGTATCAGTTTATAGCTTCAACTCAACTAAGTGTATGAGTTTATAGCTTTAGATTTGCTAAATGTATCAGTTTATAGCTTTAACTCAGCTAAATGTATCAGTTTATAGCTTTAGATTTGCTAAATGTATCAGTTTATAGCTTTAGATTTGCTAAGTGTATCAGTTTATAGCTTTAATTCAGCTAAATATATCAGTTTATAGCTTTAACTCAGCTAAATGTATCAGTTTATAGCTTTAGATTTGCTAAATGTATCAGTGTATAGCTTTAGATTTGCTAAATGTATCAGTGTATAGCTTTAGATTTGCTAAGTGTATCAGTTTATAGCTTTAATTCAGCTAAATATATCAGTTTATAGTTTTAGATTTGCTAAATGAATCTGTGTATAGCTCTAGCTTTGCTAAATTTATCAGTTTATAGTTTTAGATTTGCTAATGTATCAGTTTATAGCTTTAACTCAGCTAAATTTATCAGTGTATAGCTCTAGATTTGCTAAATGTATGAGTACATAGCTCTAGCTTTGCTAAATGTTCCAGTATATGGCTTTAGCTTTGTATCAGTTAGTAGTTAATAGCTTTAGCTTTGTATCGGTTAGTAGTTTATAGCTTTAGCTCTACTAATGTTATCAGTGTATAGCTTTAACTCAGCTAAATATATCAGTGTATAACTTTTTTTTTGTCAAAAATATCAGTTTACAGCTACAGTTCAGCTAAATATATTAGTGTTAAAGCAATATTTCAGGTAAGCAGCTACTGTCCCCCTAAATACAGGTCTCTAAATATCTATAATATACTGGCAAAAAATGAACAATGTTATTTGTTGTGTTGATCACTGTAACCTTTCCATGTCAGCTTTCCATGCGTTCTTCACTGCCGTCCAATAACACTCGTTTTTTTCTTTTCCACATTATGTTTTATGAAAATTAGCAATTATTTCGAGAGCAGGAGTCAAAATGTTGAGAAAATAAGGTTTTCCATTCTATTGGCAGAAACAGGGGGGGAATGGGCTTCTATAGACTGAGGGGGGCTCAAAGAGAAGAGAACCAGACCTACTAGGGCTATTCTGGGGAGAGGCTGAGATGCATCTTGAACAAAAGCAGAGGCCATGGAGAACACACTGTGGCCTAGAGGGCACTTACACAGTCTAGAGGGCAAAAGGTCAGGGTCCAGGGTATCCTCTGGGCCTGCATGTTTGTGCTTGCTGATAACGCCTCTTGTGTGCAGCCACTCGGGTCTGATCATCACAATAACAGCAGTGATATCTCCCAGTACTTTTGTTTTTCTGGTACTTCAGTACATTCAAAAGCAGTACTTTTGGACCAAAGTACCAAATGAGGAGTAGTAGTATTTCACCAAGAGTGTGTGTGCTGCATTCACCCCTGGTTATACTTAGTTCATGTGCAGAAAAGCCTGTTAGCTCATCACACCATCTGCGCCCGGGTCCTCAACCCACAGCCTAATACATTATAAAAGCTTATTATGTCTGTTTTGCAAGCTTTATCATTTATACACACTGTTTCTCTCTGATTGATCTAATTCCGTAAGGCCTTACTGGACGAACAGAGCCACCTTGTGGCCCCTCTTTGTAGCTTCACCCTCCACTTATCACTGGGAGCAAACCTGATTACCATAGCAACTGAATTTATCCTTCTCCTTTTCTATTTTTGGTTCCCATATGGCACAACAGGACTGTTTTCTCCCCTGCATTTATTTTTTAACTCCCAAGAAAGGACTGTACGCTCCCAGCCTGCACCGGTTCTGCACCGGTTCTTCCAAGGTGTGTATTAATAGAACAAAAGCAGTCGGGCGCTGGTGCTATTTCTGCCTCCTGTGATACACTCCTTAATGTCACTGATGAAAGTGCAGTGTGAGGGTGTTTCCTCTCAGGCCTGTCTCTGTCTCTGTTCCGGGTGTTAGAGGGCCGCTGAGGAGCCGTGGAGGGTCTACACATGGTTATTAAACAAAAGCCAATTTTAGTAAATCAGAAAACAGCATTATAATTAAAAGCATTCCATCATCCGCAGCACAACTGCTTAATTATGCAGCAAATAACAAGACCCTTCCTGTGCTGCTGCTACCCCTTATTTGCTGTATCATTTTTAAGGGGTACTTCAGCACCCCCCACCATCCAAACCTGCTATTACGCTCTCATTTGCATAATACTGACTAGCTCCTATTCATTTCTCTCGTTATTAGCAACTGGGGGGCTGATTAATTGGTACAAACACTTCATGGGGTTATAGCTATAGTTCAGCTGAATGTATGAGTTTATAGCTATAGATCAACTAAATGTATCAGTTTATAACTATAGTTCAGCTGAATGTATGAGTTTATAGCTATAGATCAACTAAATGTATCAGTTTATAACTATAGTTCAGCTGAATGTATGAGTTTATAGCTATAGATTAACTAAATGTATCAGTTTATAGCTATGGATCAACTTAATGTATCAGTTTATAGCTATAGATCAACTTAATGTATCAGTTTATAGCTATAGATCAACTTAATGTATCAGTTTATAGCTATAGATCAACTTAATGTATCTGTTTATAGCTATAGATCAACTTAATGTATCAGTTTTTAGCTATAGATTAACTAAATGTATCAGTTTATAGCTATAGATCAACTAAATAAATCAGGTTTTGGCTTTAATTCAACTAAATCTATCAGTTTATAGCTATGGATCAACTTAATGTATCAGTTTATAGCTATAGATCAATTAAATGTATCTGTTTATAGCTATAGATCAACTAAATGTATCAGTTTATAGCTATAGATTAACTGAATGTATCAGTTTATAGCTATAGATTAACTAAATGTATCAGTTTATAGCTATAGATTAACTGAATGTATCAGTTTATAGCCATAGATCAACTGAATGTATCAGTTTATAGCTATAGATCAACTAAATAAATCAGGTTTTGGCTTTAATTCAACTAAATACAGCACTTTAAAGCTATAGTTCATCTAAATATATTAGCTTATAGCTATAGTTCAGTTAATTGCATCATTTTAAAGCTATAGTTCATCTAAATATATTAGCTTATAGCTATAGTTCAGTTAATTGCATCACTTTAAAGCTATAGATCAACTAAATGTATCAGTTTATGGCTATAGATCAACTTAATGTATCAGTTTTTAGCTATAGATTAACTAAATGTATCAGTTTATAGCTATGTTTCAAATGAATAAATCAGTTTTTGATTTTAATGACTTTTAATGAGCTTTGCTAAGTGTGTCAGTTTATAGCTCTAGATCAGCTAAATGTATTAGTTTACGTTTACAGCTATAGTTTAATCCAGCAAAATTTTATATCTATTTCAAATACATGAATCATTATATGGCTTTAGTTCATTTAAATACATCACTTTAAAGCTATAGTTCATCTAAATGTATTAGCTTATATCTATATTTCAAATAAATGTATTAATATATGGCTTTAATTTAACTAAATGTATCATTTTTTTTAGCTTTAGCTCAGACAAATGTATTAGCTTATAGCTATAGTTTAGCTAAATGTATCATTTTTTAGCTTTAGCTCAGCTAAATGTATTAGCTTATAGCTATAGTTTAGCTGAATATGTCATGTTTTAGCTTTAGCTCAGCTAAATGCAATCATTAATAGATATTTATAGATATTTTGTATATTTATAGATATGGTTTGTATCGGTTTATATCTATATTTCAAATAAATTAATCAGTTTTATGGCTGTAATTCAACTAAATGTATGGCTTAATAGCTTTAGCTCATCTAAATGTCTGAGTAAAAGCAATTGTTTAAACATCTTACTTAAAAAAGACCATGTGGCCTTCAGAAGGAGTTCAGGAGAGCCCTCCCCTCAGCCCGACTCAGCCCTTTTAGAGCTGGACCACTGCACTTTAGCTAACAGCAATGGTGAATTACCGAAGGAGTTAAAGAGAGAAGCCCATCACTCCTGCTCAGCTCTTTTGGGGTTGGACCAACCTGAATCTCACTCCAAGAAAATGAATTGTAAAAGTTGGCAGGCTTGTTCCTGGACACTGATTAGGCCAAGTCTTGGACTAGACTGCAGAGTCAGCTGTGTTCCCAGTTGGAAGCTGTTTAAGTCCAGGCTTGGCTTTCATCTGTTTCATCATCTTCAGCTTTGGGAGAAAGTGGCTCCAAAAGTAATTAGTAAATGACTTCAAATACTTCAAAAACTGTTTACAGATTAAAGCAACATTATGCAGATTTTAACCTTCGTCATTCCCACTCTCATCTCTCCAGAACTGCTGTGTAACGCTGCGTAACCCATAGAGTCATATTAGTGTAAAATCCTGTAGTGTTACTCTACCGCCTCAGCCCACATGCTGCTACACCTTCAGATCAAGCTTCTGGAGCTTCTCTCAGCTTGTCCAGAAATGCATGTGTACAGCTGTGCATGATTTGTATTTACAGCAGTGGAGTAGAAGTGCTGCTTGATGTTGGTTCTGATTAATTAATATGATAAGATTTGAAAGTAATTAAGGTTGTAGTATTAAATCGTGTTGTTTCCCACAATGCTACACAGCAACCGCTACCTGCACTTTGGTCTGTAAATGGTGTGTTGCTTGTTTACTGACCCTTTAAGTGTTGTTTTGCTATGTAAGCATTTGTATTACAGGAAACCTGCTGTGGTTAATGGCTGTAATTCATTTGTATATGTGTGTGTGTGTAGAGCTAAGCTTAGTGAGTCACCCCCGAATGAATCAGTTGCTTTGTGATTCACGTATCAACTCAAATGAGGCATTCTGCCCTGCTTCACAATAAAAGAGCTCATTGTTTTCCAGTCAAGAACGCTTCCTGATTCTTCTTCCGCCACAATACTTTTTACTACTCTGAGTATTACATGGGGATTGACTCAGCAACCTTTCGGTCCCAAGTCTTTTCCTCCCCTACAGGTCCTGAGGTCAGCTGGGGTCTGAAAAACTTAAAATATGTAAGTTTATAATTCTATATTATTTATATGAATTAAATTCGAATATATTTTAATAAATGGCATCAAAAGAGCTCGTTCATTGTTTCCAATCAAGAATACTATTACTTGATATGATTTCATAACTTTAGTAAGGTTGAGAGTGAGTCAACCACCCAAAATATCCAGAAAGAGCAGCTCTGTGGTTAGGAACTGACCACTGATGAAGGTCTAGAGGGTCATTAACACAACCTATGCATCAGCAGATGAGCTTCTGCCTCTAACTGAACACCAGCAAGGAGGAGTTACAGGAGTCCATGTTTACATTTTTACTGTTCACAAATTGTAGAGTTGCAGTATTCAGTAGGGGGCAGTGTTGATTCAGTAAGGGTCAGTATTAATTCAGTACTGATTCAGTAGGTGACAGACTTGATTTAGGACTATTTCAGTAAGGGATGGGATTGATTCAGTAAAAGACAGTGTTAATTCAGGACTGATTCATTAAGTGACAGTATTGATTGAGAACTGATTTAGTAAGGAATGGGGTTGATTCAGTACTGATTCAGTATTGATTTAGTACTAATTTAGTAAGGGATGGGATTGATTCAGTACAGATTCAGTAAGTGGTAGTGTTAACTCAGTACAGATTCAGTAAGGGACAATATTGATTCAGTACTGATTCAGTGCTGATTCAGTAAGAAACAGTATTGATTCAGTATAGAACAATGTTAATGCAGTACTGATTCAGTGAGGGACAATATTGATTCAGTACTGTTTCAGTCATGGACAGTGTTGATTCAGTACTGATTTAGTATTGATTCAGTTCTGATTCCATACTGATTCAATAATGAACAGCATTGATTCAGTATTGATTCAGTAAGACATAGTGTTCATTCAGTCAGTCAATCACCCAAAAATATCCAAAAAGAGCAGCTCTGTGGTTAGGAACTGACCACTGATGAAGGTCTAGAGGGTCATTAACACAACCTATGCATCAGCAGATGAGCTTCTGCCTCTAACTGAACACCAGCAAGGCAAGTTATGAGTTACAGGAGTCCATGTTTACATGTTTACTGTTCACTGAGTCACAGATGCTGTTTTGGCTCATGGTGATGTCTACCGTGGGTCTAAAGCAGAGGTGTTCAGCTGCCTCATGCCTTCCTGATGAAGGGTTTTAAATGATCATGGCTTTTGCATTGAGCCTCCAGAGTGAAATGTCATGATGTTATTTGTGCTGCAAACAGTTTAATGCTTCTTCTTTTATCTTCAGTTCTCAGAATTTATCTCTGCTTTCAAAGTCTCAGAGCTACAAATGTCAATTGTACACTTCTTCTGAGCACTCGCTTCTGATTATAGCAAACCAAAGCCATTTAACGTGCCAGAAAATTGGGTTATACTGTGTACACATGTTGCCTTGCAACTGGCTAAAGGCTAAAGAGAGCGCGGGCCTGTATTATCGGAGTAATCAACTTCAAAGCCCTTCGTTCCGTTACAGGATCCGCTTGTGGCTAAAACAGGATTTGGGGGATTATCAGGGCGGCGCTGGCGCCATTCAAACACAGAGAATTGCATTAGTTTGTCGTATTTGTACAAACAATATTTGCCCAAAGATTCTAATTGTAAACATACATAATAGTTGAGTACAATCCAGTATAGGAATAGTAAACAACTGTATTATACACTATATGTCCAAAAGTTTGTGGACACCCCTTTTAATCAATACATTCCGCCACTTTACGTGGCACCAATTGCTGACACAGATCCACACAGCTGGTCACTGTAGAGAAGTAATTTAGCCAATAGAATAGAATAGAACTCATAATGCCTAATGCCAGGCGTGGGCTAGAGGGGTATAAAGCCCCCCAGCATTGAGCTGTGGAGCAGTGGAGGAACTGGTGGTGTTCTCTGAAATAATGGATGGTGGAGCTCCATCCAAGACTTTTTTAAGGATAAGCTGGGTGTTGGGAGTTGGAAATGAAGTAGGGTGATGATCATCATCCAACATCTGCTGATTTTATAAGAGACAGTATTGATTTAGTACTGATTCAGTAAGGGATGGGGTTGATTCAGTACCGATTCAGTTAGGGATGGGGTTGATTTAGTGCTGATTTAGTAGGGAAAAGTATTGATTCAGTACTGATTCAGTAAGGGATGGGTTGATTCTGTACTGATTCAGTAAGGGATTGGGTTAATTCAGTGCTGATTTAGTAAGGAACAGTATTGATGTAGTGCTGATTTAGTAAGGGACAGTAAAGATTCAGTACTGATTCAGTTAGGGATGGGGTCAATTCAGTAGTGATTCAGTAAGGGATGGGTTTGATTCAGAACTGTTTTAATAAGGGACAGTAATGATTCAGTACTGATTCAGTTAGGGATGGGGTCAATTCAGTAGTGATTCAGTAAAGGAATGCAGTTGATTCAGTACTAATTGCAATCAAATTCTCACAGCAATGCTCCTCCAAAATCTAGTAGAAAGCTGCCTTCTTCCCTGGACAGTAGAGACAGTTACTCCAACTTAAGCAGGACTTTTTAATACCCTTGAAGACACAATGAATGAGCATGTGTCCCAATACTTTTGTCCAAGTAGTGTAGATGTATAATTGTGGGATCTGATGGAACCCTTTGGTTCCTGATTGTAGAACCGTTGCTTTTAGAAACCCCCTTTTTGTGAGAAAAGTGTCTATTTAGTACCAATAAATGTTCTTTTTAAAGAACATAAATGACACAATATTACTTTAATTTTGTTATTTCAGCACTTTCACTCTTGTTTGTGCTTTTTCAGCATATTTACAAGATGTTCTCTGTCATTTCTACAGCATATCTTATAATACTGAGATACTTTCTTATATTCACAAGATGTTCTGCATCATAATTGTACCATAATTAATCATTTTTACAATGTAATATTTGATAATATCAAAATCCTATGTTATACCATATCTACCCCATAATAAGCCATTTTGTGACATATCTTATGTGATATTTTTATACTTCACAATTTGTCTATGTAATGTAATAATTATCACATAAATGTTGTATTCTCATAATAACAAGACAATTTCTCATAGTAACAAGATGCACTGTATATTTCATAGTTATGATGTAACAACTTTACATTTATGCATTTTATCATAACTGTATTTTCTCTTCATCTATGCATCTTCAGCAACCATCACTATTAAAT
>NC_132885.1:4216293-4266293 GCF_030463535.1 Salminus brasiliensis
AATATTACAACTACTACAACTATTAAACATCATTATAAACAAACAAACTAATCGATTAACACATAATCAGTTCAGACTATAAGTTTAATAACACATTAATTATCGATTTAAAACCGGATTAAAGTTCAGTGAAATCAGTCCTGCATCTTTTGAATGACGCGCTAAGCACTGAGCATGCGCGGGCCAGGCTCGGCCCACCCACTGCAGTGTCGGATTTCATTGGCTGCTGCGGCGGTGTGGACGTGGCCACGGTGGGCGAGGCCCAACCCCCTCTCCGACAAAACACAGCTAACGGCTAACTGGGCTAGCGCTGCTTTACCACGCTTTCTCCTCTCCGCGGGGGATTTCCAGCTCCAAAACCGTGAAAAGGTAACACCTCCGACCCGGTACCTCGTTTAAAGCGTGAGCAGGGCCGTCAGTGCGGCTGTAGCTGCCCGGCTGGGCCAGCGCTCAGGGCTGCAGATGTTGCTGAGAGGGGCGAGCGGGGCTTATTTACATTTAGGCTGATTTTGGGGTCGCCAGATTGCTTGTGAAGGACCTCTGTGTGTATATGGACTATTAGGACGCCTGTGTGTCCTCGGGAGGGTGCTGCCAGCATGTGGCTGTAGCAGAAGCCTCGTGCATGTGTGTCAGTCTGAATGGGGCTGTATTGCGCTGTGCAGCTCTCCTCCATGCAGCTGCTCCTCCTGCTCTCTGGTCTAGTGCATGACTGACAGTGATCCTGAGATATGCAGGCCAGCTAGGTAGCTCCCCCAGTCCTCCTGGCTTCGTTTATGGCCATATATGGCACTCCGGGTCCATAAATGTGGTGGTTTAGGCTGGGAGACCCCACTTCCCACCTTGGTGTTGGGTGCATCCTGCTCTGCAGTGATTTTGCATGGGGCTGCTGCTGTGCACAGCACTGCTCTACAATCCTGGGGATCATCAGGATTCAGTGTATCAGTGGTCGAGTGTAGGAAACTGTGTTGTGAGCAAGTAGACTGTGAGTCTGTGTGACTTCTGTAGGGAAGCCCTGCCAGCAGAGACGCTCTGGAGCAGCTGCACGTGACCCCTAAGGTCACCATGCCCAATGCCAACCATGCCCAATGCCAACCATGAAGTGGAAGGGTGCTAAGCCCTCCAGCGCCGGGCTGTGGGGTTCTCTGGAGTGCACCGGCTCCATGCAATAACTTTGGGCTGAGCTGATCGTCCAGCATCAGTGTCTGCAGCGTGAATGCAATCCAGGCGTCACAGCCATGTTCAAACGTATCGTGTGAAACCTTATAAGACAAGAGGAGACTATTAGAATCCTTGATTTCAGAAGAAATGGATGTGTAGGAGACGGGGATTTTATATATATATATATATATATTAGTTCAGGTTTATTTGTCATTTGCACAACATGTCAGGACATTTATGCATTGAAATGCTTGTGGTGAGGCTCAGGTTGATGCTCTACAGGAGGACAAAACTATATACATACTAAACATATTAAAATAAAGTTAATATAAAAATTATATTTAATAAATAAATACAAAATTACACAAAATACAGAATATACAAAGACAGGAGGGATCTGTAGAAATGTTATATATATTTATATATATATATATATATATATATATATATATATATATATATATATATATATATATATATATTACACACACACGTACTTTACATCTATATATCTATACATCTCTTTCTCTCACTTTCTCATATATGTATATATGTGTGTATATATGGATGGATAGAGAGAGATATAGATGGATAGATATATAGATGTATATGGATGGATGGATAGAGAGAGATATATATGGATGGATGGATGGATGGATAGAGATATAGATGGATGGATGGATGGATAGAGAGAGGGATATAGATGGATGGATGGATAGAGATATATATGGATGGATGGATGGATGGATAGAGATATAGATGGATGGATGGATGGATGGATAGAGATATAGATGGATGGATGGATGGATAGAGAGAGAGATATAGATGGATGGATGGATAGAGAGAGAGATATAGATGGATGGATGGATAGAGATATATATGGATGGATGGATGGATGGATAGAGATATGGATGGATGGATAGATAGAGATATATATGGATGGATGGATGGATGGATAGAGATATGGATGGATGGATAGATAGAGATATTGATGGATGGATGGATGGATAGAGAGAGAGATATATATGGATGGATGGATGGATAGATATAGAGAGATATGGATGGATGGATGGATGGATGGATAGAGAGAGATATATATGGATGGATGGATGGATGGATAGAGAGAGATATATATGGATGGATGGATGGATAGATATAGAGAGATATATATGGATGGATGGATGGATAGATATATGGATGGATGGATAGAGAGAGAGAGATATATATATATGGATGGATGGATAGAGATATATATATATATATATATATATATATATATATATATATATATATATATATATATATATATATATATATATATATATATATATATAGATGGATGGAGAGGGATGGATGGATGGATAGAGATATATATAGATGGATGGATGGATGGATAGATAGAGATATATATGGATGGATGGATAGATAGAGATATATATGGATGGATGGATAGATAGAGATATATATGGATGGATGGATGGATAGAGATATATATGGATGGATGGATGGATGGATAGATATATGGATGGATGGATAGAGAGAGAGAGATATATATATATATGGATGGATGGATGGATGGATAGATATATATATATATATATGGATGGATAGATGGATGGAGAGGGATGGATGGATGGATAGAGATATATATAGATGGATGGATGGATGGATGGATAGATAGAGATATATATGGATGGATGGATGGATGGATGGATGGATAGATAGAGATATATATGGATAGAGATATATATGGATGGATGGATGGATGGATAGAGATATATATGGATGGATGGATGGATAGAGATATATATGGATGGATGGATGGATAGAGATATATATGGATGGATGGATGGATAGAGATATATATGGATGGATGGATGGATGGATAGAGATATATATGGATGGATGGATGGATGGATAGAGATATATATATATGGATGGATGGATGGATGGATAGAGAGATATATATATATGGATGGATGGATGGATGGATAGAGATATATATATATGGATGGATAGATGGATGGAGAGGGATGGATGGATGGATAGAGATATATATAGATGGATGGATGGATAGAGATATAGATGGATGGATGGATGGATGGATGGATGGATAGAGATATATATGGATGGATGGATGGATGGATAGAGATATATATATATGGATGGATGGATGGATGGATAGAGAGATATATATATATGGATGGATGGATGGATGGATAGAGATATATATATATGGATGGATAGATGGATGGAGAGGGATGGATGGATGGATAGAGATATATATAGATGGATGGATGGATAGAGATATAGATGGATGGATGGATGGATGGATGGATAGATAGAGATATATATGGATGGATGGATAGATAGAGATATATATGGATGGATGGATGGATGGATAGAGAGAGATATATATGGATGGATGGATGGATGGATAGATATATAGATGTATATGGATGGATGGATAGAGAGAGAGATATATGGATGGATGGATGGATAGAGAGAGATATATGGATGGATGGATGGATGGATGGATAGATAGAGAGAGATATATATGGATGGATGGATGGATGGATAGAGATATATATGGATGGATGGATGGATAGAGATATATATGGATGGATGGATGGATAGAGATATATATGGATGGATGGATGGATGGATAGAGATATATATGGATGGATGGATGGATGGATAGAGATATATATGGATGGATGGATGGATGGATAGAGATATATATATATGGATGGATGGATGGATGGATAGAGATATATATATATGGATGGATGGATGGATGGATAGAGAGATATATATATGGATGGATGGATGGATGGATAGAGATATATATATATATGGATGGATAGATGGATGGAGAGGGATGGATGGATGGATAGAGATATATATAGATGGATGGATGGATAGAGATATAGATGGATGGATGGATGGATGGATGGATAGATAGAGATATATATGGATGGATGGATAGATAGAGATATATATGGATGGATGGATGGATGGATAGAGAGAGATATATATGGATGGATGGATGGATGGATAGATATATATGGATGGATGGATGGATGGATAGAGAGAGATATATATGGATGGATGGATAGATAGAGATATATATGGATGGATGGATGGATGGATAGAGAGAGATATATATGGATGGATGGATGGATGGATAGATAGAGATATATATGGATGGATGGATAGATAGAGATATATATGGATGGATGGATGGATGGATAGAGAGAGATATATATGGATGGATGGATGGATGGATAGATATATAGATGTATATGGATGGATGGATAGAGAGAGAGATATATGGATGGATGGATGGATGGATGGATGGATGGATAGAGATATAGATGGATGGATGGATGGATAGAGAGAGATATATATGGATGGATGGATGGATAGAGAGAGATATATGGATGGATGGATGGATGGATGGATAGATAGAGAGAGATATATATGGATGGATGGATAGATAGAGAGAGATATAGATGGATGGATGGATAGATGGATGGATAGATAGAGAGAGATATATATGGATGGATGGATAGATGGATGGATAGATAGAGAGAGATATATATGGATGGATGGATGGATAGATAGAGAGAGATATAGATGGATGGATGAGGCCTAAGGTACTGCGCTGGTAAAACAGCCTATATCACCCATATGAATATTTCAAGTCTAGTTTAAAGGAACTGATTTACAGCATCGCCTCTTTTTCTCGAGGCCTTCATGAGGTTCAAATGAGAGCTTGAGCTCGAGGACACTGAAGCCCCAGCGAGGTTGGGGAAGTCATTGTTAAATATGGTCAGTATTGGAATAAAATCTCATATCGTCTTAATGGAAGCTTTTTAACTTTTAATACGTGTTATTATATAAAACGAATTCGGGCGTTTCAATCAGTCCGTTCATCACGAGGTGTTCACATGCTGTAGTAAAGAGCAGCAGGTCTAAAAAAGCAGACTGTAAAGTCAGTATGATGGTGTGGGTACATTGTGGCACTGTGGTTCTGCACCAAGAGCCCTTCCGGCTTCAAGTACGGCTCGGCTCGACCCGCCATCCTTTAAGACCCATAAAGACGAGCGTCCAGGCTTTTTACTGTCCTGCACCGAAGTGGTGGAACGAACTTCCCCTGGGTGTCCGAACAGCAGAGTCCAACGCTCGCTGTCTTCAAACCCAGACTGAAGACCCTCCTCCTCTTCTGAGAGTCCTCAGTGTGCAGAGTGTAGAGGGTGTAGAGTATCAGGGTCTCCAGACTGACTTCTGTATTCAGTAGAGTCTAAGATTAGAGGATCTTCTGGGTTCTAGCTGATATAAACTAGATAAGTGTATCTTCAATGTAAATGTAAATGGTGCCGTCATGCCATCAGTATACAGTGGCAGTAAAGTAAGGGTTTGGACGCCCCTGGTCAGAAGAAGAAGCGAGTACCTCTTGGGCACCTCTCCAATAACTTTCACCAATGTCTCAGATCTTATTTTGCTTGTTAGGTTTATGGCTGGTTCACAGTGATTGTTGGGGAACACCAGATGATGCAAATTTCAAAGCTTAAGAAAAAAAAAAGAAAATAATTAATGCTCACAAAGCAGGTGAGAAGATTTCTTTGGACTATGGACCAATGGAAGTCAAGCTAAGGTCTAGAAGCCCAAGAAAACTTTCAGAGAGAGCTGCTCATAGGTTTGCTGGAAACGAACTTCAGAAGATCTTCAGAAAGATTAAGCGGTGGTGCGCTGCTCTCTGCTTCAGACCTGCATTAAAAGAACACCTTTCCAACTGTTGAGCACAGAGCTGGGTCGATCATGCTCCGGGTCGTGTTGCAGCCAGTGGCACAGCGAGCGTTTCACTGGTAGAGGAGAAACGGATTCAATTGAATACCAGCAAATTCTGGAAGCAAACATCACACTGTGGGAAAAGAGGTGAAGAGGATGACCACTACTGCAGGACAATGACCACAAACACACCTCAAAGTCCACTGAGGACTATTTTGAGAGGCACGAGCTGAACGATGGTTTCGCCGTGACATTTCGAGGGTCATCCGATGTTTGAGGAATCCTAGTGAGTGAGAATGGGAGTTTTATGGAGCTTTGAAATTGAAAAGACCTTGTATCTCCAACATGACAATTGTACAGGGAAAGTTAAATAAATAAAAAATAACTCATGGTTGGCATTCCTTAGATCCTGCTCTCCCCTCGTGCCACCCAAACAGCTCTGACCCCTGGAGGTATGGACTCCGCAAGACCTCTAAAGGTGTCATGTGGTCAGGGATGGCCTCTAGACGTCCCCAGGGCTTTGGGGCGTCCTCAGAAAAGGCCCGCTGACCCTTAAACCCCCTTCTTTAAATGACTGATTTGACGATCGCAGAAGTCATGATGTGGAGTGAAATCAGAGAAGGTCAGAGCTGTAACTGGAGGCTGTGCCCTGTAGAGTAGGACAAAAGTATTGGGACGCCTGCTCATTCATTATTTCTTCTGAAATCAAGGGTATTTTAAATAATTGATCCTGCATTTGTTGGGGTAACTGTCTCTACTGTCCAGAGAAGAAGGCTTTCTACTAGATTTTGGAGGAGAAGCATTGCGGTGAGGATTTGATTGCATTCAGCGTCAAGAGTGTTGGTGAGGTCAGGATGTTGGATGATGATGTCTCACTTCCCAGCTCGTCCCAAAAGTACTGGACGGAGCTCCACCATCCATCATTCCAGAGGATACAGCTTTACTGCATCACAGCAGCTCAATGCTGGGGGGCTTTATACCCCTTTACTAGCCCATGCCTGGCATTAGGCAGCATGGTGCCAATAGCTCCAGCCCTCCAGAGTCCCATTCTATTGGCAGTACTCTAACTGTATGTGTGTACATTTGCACATCTGTGTCAGCAATGGGTGCAACTTAAAGAAGCTGCATGCCTTTATTAGAAAAGGTGTCCACAAATATTTGGACATCTTTGGGCCAATGAACCTGTTGTCGGTTCACCGGTTGTTTTTATTTGGAGCACTTTTGGTAGGTACAGACCACTGCATACTAGGAACCCCCTCAATAAGACCTGCCTGATGTTTTGGAGATGCACTGACCCAGGGTGGGATTCCCTGGAACGAGCGTAGAGAAGGTCTGAGCTGTATCTGGGAGCTGTGCCGTGTAGAGCTTCTAAAAGGTGGAGTGGAAGATATTTTAGATGATGGGAATATTTGAGCTGTGACCAGTGCGGCCAGACACGTGGGTCAGTGGAAATGTGCAGTAATATGCATTCACAACTTTTACAGTGTTCCACAAACTGCTGGCCTGACCAGGTTTTGAAGGACTCTGGGCTTTTTCACAGTCTGCTGGAACAGTCCAAGCTTGCCGTCTGCTGGCCAGCAGCCCCGTGGCTGCGGTCCCGACTCCAGCTTTACAAATCGCTGCTTTATTTATTTATTTATTTATTTATTAATTTATTTATTTAGCAGTGAAGTGGATCTGTGCTGCACATCAGCTTATGCTTTCCTGCGTTCCCTCTGCCAGAGCCGTGTGTAGGCTAGTCCAGCTGGATTAGCGGAACCCCTCCAGATTTCATTGCTGTTAATAATGTAGTGCTTTTTTTTTTTTGGCTTTGAGTTTTTATGGCTTTTCCTTGCCCTGCCTGGCTGAGCTGGGCTGGACTGGGTTGGGTTGGGTTGGGCTGGACAGTGCTGCTGCTGCTGGCTGCTGGTTATTGGATGCTTACAGGAGAATTTCCACTCTAAGCAGTTTATCTGGAACTGTCCGTTCACCCCCGAATGAATCAGGCTGGGAGTGATTACTCTGCACTCGGCCGCCAGCGTGACTCGCAGATGGAGCAGAAGCAGGACGGCCTGGTTCTGTCTGAGTCTGAGCCGCTTCCGCTACCCGTCCACGTCCGTTTATTCATTGGATGAATTACCTGTCTGTCTCTGGCTTTCTCTCGACCTGTCTGTCTCTCACTTTACCTGTCTCTGGCTTTCTCTGTCACTGTCTTTCTCTGTCACTGTCTTTATCTGTCTGCCTGTCTCTCTCTTTCTGTCTTTCTCTCGACCTGTCTGTCTCTCACTTTATCTCTCACTGTCTTTATCTGTCTGCCTGTCTCTCTCTTTCTGTCTTTCTCTCGACCTGTCTGTCTCTCACTTTATCTGTCACTGTCTTTATCTGTCTGCCTGTCTCTCTCTTTCTGTCTTTCTCTCGACCTGTCTGTCTCTCACTTTATCTGTCACTGTCTTTATCTGTCTGCCTGTCTCTCTCTTTCTGTCTTTCTCTCGACCTGTCTGTCTCTCACTTTACCTGTCACTGTCTTTATCTGTCTGCCTGTCTCTCTCTTTCTGTCTTTCTCTCGACCTGTCTGGCTCTCACTTTACCTGTCTCTGGCTTTCTCTCGACCTGTCTGGCTCTCACTTTACCTGTCTCTGGCTTTCTCTCGACCTGTCTGGCTCTCACTTTACCTGTCTCTGGCTTTCTCGGTCACTGTCTTTATCTGTCGCTGTCTTTATCTGTCTGCCTGTCCCTCTCTTTCTGGCTTTCTCTCGACCTGTCTGTCTCTCACTTTATCTCTCACTGTCTTTATCTGTCTGTCTTTCTTTCTCTTTACTCCATCTGCATTTCTTTATCTGTCTGCCTGTCCCTCTCTTTCTGTCTTTCTCTTTACCCGTCTCTCTCTTTCCCTCCCTGGCTGTCTTTCTCTTTACCTGTCTTGCTCTTTACTCCATCTGCATTTCTATCTGTCTCTCTTTCTCTTTACCTGTCTCAATCTTTATTAGTCTGTCTTTCTCTTTAAGATAAGATGATCCTTTATTAGTCCCACAGTGGGGAAATTCTCTTTACCTTTTTTTCCTTCTCTTTATCTGTCTTTCTGTTGACCTCTCTCTCTCTCTCTCTCTCTCTCTCTCTCTCTCTCTCTCCCTCTCCCTCTCCCTCTCTCTCCCTCTCCCTCTCCCTCTCCCTCTCTCTCTCCCCCAGCCTTTTCTCTTTACCTGTCTCTGTCTTCTTTACCTGTCCGTCCATCTCTCCCTCTCGGTCTGTCTTTCTCTTTACCTGTCTCTCTCTTTCTCCATCTGTATTTCTATCTGTCTCTCTTTCTCTTTATCCGTCTTTATGTTGACCTGCATTTTTCTTTGTCTGTCTCTGTCTTTATCTGTCTGTCTCTCTCTTTACCTGTCTCTGTTTTTCTGTTGACCTGTCCTTCTCTTTACCTCTGTCTGTCTGTCTCTCACACCCCCCGCTGTCGTTTACTGTGTCTCTCTTTCTTGAACTCTTTTAATTTTTAATCTCTCTCTCTCTCTCTCTCTCTCTCTCTCTCTCTCTCTCTCTCTCTCTGTGTAGAGTGTGGTGGGCTGTGGAGGGAGCGTGTGATTAGAGGATGATTGATATTCTGGGGCACTTTTTGAGGTAAGTGTGACGCTGCTCTGAAGTTCAGTCTTTTGTTAGTTCAGAATAACAGGAGCCGCTGGACTCAGCGATCATCTCGATCACTGAAGACTTTAACTTCATTAAGATGAGGTTCTCCTGGTGGTCAGTATAGACACACTGTAGGTCCATATTCTGCATGTGGTGGAGGAAGTTCTGTTGAGAGAGTGATGTGAGGTAGATTTGTATTATCTGTTATTATTATTATCATTATTATTATTATTATTATTATTATTATTATGTTTATATGATTTTTCATTCCTGTTCACTGTGTTTACTGCGGTGTTCAGCAGTCTGAGCGAGTTATAAAAATAGGTTTCTGCAGCATTGTTTGTTTCCCATTTTAATATAATTATGATTGACAGTAGGTAATTGCATGGAAATGAACATCACGACCTTTCTGCACTTTTTGTTTGTGTGCTGTTCTCTTTTTGGGCAGTCGACAAACAAGCTGTTCCATCTTTGACGTCCTTAATTGTGTGTTTCAATTTAAATGTTTTTGCCCTGAAAAAAATGTGATTCAGGACTGTAGCTTGTGCTACAACTGCCCAAAATGCCAATCAGCCAAAACATTAACACCAGGCCAACATGCCAGGCAAATTGGAAATCATTCATTATCTTCATTCCCTGTGGCTTCATTGGTCAAGGGGTGGGATCTACATATTAGACAGCAAGTGAACAGTCAACCAGTGAACCAAGAACCAAACTGAGATGTTCTAGACTCCAGAACATCAGACAGGCCTTGTGGGGTGTTCCTGGTATGCAGTGGTCAGTACCTACTGGTACTACTGGTGAACTGGTGACAGGGTCATGGGCACCCAAGGCTCACTGATGCTTTTGGAGGCCCTGCCCACCTCACAACTTGCAGGACTTTTAAAGGATCTGCTGCTAGTTAACATTTGTCTTGGTGCTGGACACCACAGCAGGACACCTTCAGAGATCTTGTGGAGTTCATGCCTTAATAGGTCAGATGGGGGGGATCTATTCAACATTAGGCATGTGGTGCTAATGTTATGGCTCATCGGTGGATGTAGGGACCCAGTTGGTATTATCTTGTCACCTGATATTGACATGCAAATCAAAGTATCTGCAAAAATATAGTAATAATACACTGATAATTACTGGCTTTTTGGTCAACGCATCACTGGTATTCGGACCTGCGATGTGGGCAGAACCTTATTTTAGGTAATGTCTATGAACGATATCACGAAATACCATCAATGCTCAGATTAGCAAACATGTATAATGTGTCCAGACCATAACATGCTCTTAAAGAAGGACAAAGGCAGAGTAAACAGAAACCAGACCAGCAGAGGGTTGTCGGTAACTTCATCTCCAGTGCTTCAATATTTATACAGTGTAAGAGTTCCTTCTGTCTGAGATTAAGAAGTTTGGCTATTGACAATAATTTCAGTGTAAATTTGAGTTTCTATTGATGATGTAAAACCTCAAATTAAATCACCTTATGGCATCGCTTTAGCTCCTTAAAACCTAATACACTCTGAGGCACAGAATTTCCAGTCAGTCTGTGGTATCTTGAGTTACTTTCTGTGGTAACTTGAACTGGATTTCTTACAGCTGTCTGATTTGAGGAGCAACTCCGTCCAGCATGGAGGCCTCCACCATTCTGCCTGTACTGAAGAAGAAGCTGGCGTTTTTGTCAGGTGAGAAATCTAGAGGGTTACAGTTGCTGTAGCTCAGTTATATTTGAAATACTCATTTTAATCGTAAGTGTGGATGTGTATATGGTACACATGGGCGATATTGTAAACAAAAAATTATAATAATAATAATAATAATTAGCGCAATTGTTATAGACATTTTCACAATACATAATATTAATTGTAATACAAGAGATTGCACTGGTATTAGGATTAATATTAGGACTACCAATGCATAGGAATAATGCATTGGTAGCATCAGATTCTTAAAAACTAGTGTTTAAATACTGGCCCATACTGAGTAAAGTGATTTTTACTCAAAATATACTGTATTTCATCCCATTAAACCAGACTTATTATATTCTTGATATGCTTAAAAAATGGTGTACCACAATAACAGTTGTATGTATTTATGTATGTATGTATTTATTTATTTATTTATGTATTTATTATTTTCCTTTCTTGGGGGGGTGGGTTGTGGTATAGCAGCATCTATTTGTCTGTATCTTAACTACTGACCTTAGTACACAATGTATGTAGTGTTTGTGTTTTTAGTATAAAGAAGCTACCAGTATTTGGAGTAGTCTTCCCACCCATAACCCCACCCAAATACATTTTCACACTTCTGCAGTCAAACTAAAATTAGGGGAAAAAGGTGATGTATGATCCCTGTATAACAGAAGGCTGGACTGGTGTTTCACTGCCACTCCACGCACTCCATGAGTCCGAGCTCTGTGCCAGCTGTAAAGTTTGGTTGAGGAGGGATAATGCTCAGTTGTTGTTTTTCAGGGGCTTGTCCTACTCCCTTAGTCCCAGGGCAGGAAATCTTAATGCTTTGGCATTCCAAGACCGCTTGGACAGCTGTACGCTTCCAGCTTCGCAAAACAGTGGCGTGGAAAAGGGCCTTACACAAACTATGTCTGACCGTGGCCCAGTGTACTAAGCAAGCTCCATAGAGGCAGGGTTGGGTAAGATTAGTGTGGAAGAACATTGACTGGTCTGGAGGTCAGGAGAGCCCTGACCTCAACCCCATCCAGCACCTTTGGGATGAACTAGAATGGAGATTGCATGCCAGGCCCTCTCGTCCAACATCAGTGTCTGACCTTAAAAATGCTCTTCTGAATAAATGGCAAAACCTCTCACAGACACACTCCAGCATCTAGTAGAAACAGGAGTGTGAGCTGTTAGAGCTGCAAAGGGAGACCAACTCCTTATTAATCTCCCTCTGTGCACCATCAGGCCCCTGCAGCTTATCCAGAATGCAGCGGCACGGGTCGGGTCGTCTTCAATGCTCCTAAATTCAGCCATGTCTCTCCACTGCTGTGTTCTCTCTTTACTGGCTTCCTGTAGCTGCTGCCCGCATCAGATTCAAACCCCTGACTCTGGCCTACAAAGCCAAGACTGGACCAGCAGCCCCTCCGTACTTGATAGCGGCGATGGTCAAAAGCCGATCTGCACCAAGAGTCCTTCCAGCTTCAAGTACGGCTCGGCTCGACCCGCCATCCTTTAAGATCCAGGAAGACGAGCGTCCAGACTTTTTACTGTCCTGCACCGAAGTGGTGGAACGAGCTTCCCCCGGGTGTCCGAACAACAACACTCGCTGTCTTCAAACCCAGACTGAAGACCCTCCTCTTCTGAGAGTACTTGGGCAAATAGCAGAGTGATCTCCTTACTGACTTGTGTTTAGTAGAGTCTAAGATTAGAGGATCTTTGAATTATTAGTCTAGCTGAGGTTTTTCTTGGATAAATAGCAAAACACTTGTAAGTGGCTCTGGATAAGAGCGTCTGCTAAATGCCTTAAATGTAAATGTAATGCCTATGTATTTAGAATGGGATGTCCTACTCCTGTACTCCTGTAGATGTAATGTGTTGGTGTCCACATACTTTTGTCCATATAGTGCATGTTTAAATGCTATAGTGAGATTTTTCTGTTATGGTTTTAGCTTGTTAACCAGACACTCCAGCCTGTCAAAGCTCACTGAGTACATGACTTAATGCAAGCCCAGAAGGACTTTGAAGCTTCACTGAACATTAACTTTCCAAGACTACCTCATAACTTAACTCTGTGGTTTGGGTGGCAAGTTCCACTGGACTGGTCATAAGAGCACCTTTCTGTGACCTTTGCCTTGGTGAACAACCTTCTTAGCACAGACAGAGATCTTCTTTTATAACCCGTTGTTGCTTATTTCTGCTATTTTTACTTTCGGAGTGAGGCCAAGGTTAGACTACATGATTTTTACCCCAATTTAAGCCCTGATTCTCAGTCTGGCCGAGTCTGTGCTGGTTGGCTCTAGTCTGCAGATTTTTCTTCAGTCAGATTTGACAGCTGGAGAGAGAGAATTGAGTAATGTGTGAGGGAGGGAGGGAGGGAGGGGGGGACTCACATTTTGGCATCCCGATTGTGTTTTTAAACCTGCTTGAATATATATTTTTGGGCCGTCTCTGAGCGCAATCTAGCAGTGTATACTGGTGATGTCAACAGCCAATGAAAACAGAGCATGGAAGGTGCAGTTTTAGACAGTTTCTTATTAATAATGTTGCATTCCAGCTTAAATTTACATTTACAGCATTTAGCAGACACTCTTCTCCAGAGTGACTTACAAAAGTGCTTTGCTATTTCCCCAAGAAAAACCTCAGCTAGTTTAAATAGACTAATAATTTAAAGATCCTCTAATCTTAGACTCTATTAAACACAAGTCAATATGGAGACCATAGTACTCTTCTCTTCACCTGAGCACTCTCAGAAGAGGAGGGTCTTCAGTCTGGGTTTGAGGACAGCGAGTGTTGGACTCTGCTGTTCGGACACTTAGGGGAAGTTCGTTCCACCACTTCGGTGCAGGACAGTAAAAAGCCTGGACGCTCGTCTTCCGCAGATTTTGAGGGACGGCGGGTCGAGCCGAGCCGTACTTGAAGCTCGAAGGGCTCTTGGTGCAGATCGGCTTTTGACCTTTTGACCATTGCCATTACGATGCTGATGTAGCAGCAGCTACATTCTAGCGGCGGTACATGTCCAATATTGCAGCTCATTGCAAGGTGGATGAAGCTTGTGTAAGAAGCCAACATCTGCCTCATATAAAGAGTAGCCTCCAGTATGTGCTGTATGTTCTCCACCCCTTCAGCTCCTTCTGCAGTCTGTACAGACCAAGCTGACTCAGTCTTCCCACCCGTGACCCCGCCCAAAGACGTTTTTACTTTTCTGCAGTGGAAACCAAAATTAGGGGAAAAAAGGTGATGTATGACCGAAGGCTGCACTTAGAGGTCTGCACAGGGGGCGGGGCGGCAGGAGGGGGCGGGGGTGTCCACAGGTCCTGAGCTATCCAGGCAGATTCGGAGCATTCGGATTTTGTGGGCAGGAGTGGTCCGTGTACTAGTGTGGTCGTACTCCTATGAACCGCACTAACGGAGCAATCGCACCAGGGCTCGTTTTCATCGAACCAAGTCTCCTAATCTCCTAATGCTGCTTCTAACCACACCCAAGCCTGGAACTCCACGCCAGCCTCGGTTCTCACCGTCAAATTTTCATAACACGTGAAATATTGCTATATAAGCTCTGTGTTCATAAGAATTCTAGATCATTCTTAATCCCTAATTGTGATTTTAGCACTGATTAGCCAAAATCCTTCAACCCCTGCTATTCTGCCTTAATGAGCTCTTTGAGTCCTGAATAAAAGGTCCTTCTTCAGTTTAACTCTGTTCCACTTAATTAGCGCCCCCTTGGCTCCCGGTGCCGGTGGGTAATCTGCGGTCATTTCTCCCGTCTTCTGACCTTGCTGTGCGAAATTGCAAACAAGGTTGTAAAGTATGAATTAGATTATTACTTGGCACAAATTGCCATCAGCTTGAAGCGGTCTTCTCGGCCCGGGGTGTCCGAACAAATTACGGAGCAGAAGGTGCAGCTTCCGTCGCTGTTTTTCACTGTTGGCTTTTACCAATTACCCTGAACAAATGCTGGCATCCTTAATGAGCCCGAGAGATGCCGACTCTCCTGATACTTTCCACTGGGGGATATTTTCTCACTGACCTCAGCCAGAATAGCCAACATCTTCTGAGGGCCACACTGGATTCCACTGGCATTGAATACCTTACAAGATTAGGTCTTTATGGAGAACCTCTGGAGAAGATCCCTAGTGCTGTCCACTACCTGGCAATGGATGTACTGTTCTTGAGTCATGTCAGGTAGATGACCAGGCAATTTCTGTGGCATGCAAAAGACCCTATATCCAACAGTTTGTGGACAGTCCTAGTGAATACATTGAACTTCTTTAAGTTGCACCCATTGCTTTGCAGACACATGACTTGACTTGTCTACTCCATGTAGAGAAGTACTGCCAATAGAATAGGACTGCACTCTGAAGCAGATAGAAATGAACCTGTTGGGACCATGCTACTTAATGCCAGGCGTGGGCTAGATGGGTATGAACTATGGGGGGGTATGCGTTGTGGAGCAGTGGAAGAACTGTGCTCTCTGGAAGGATAGCTGGTGCTCCATCCAATACTTTTGGGATGAGTTGAGGATGAGGTCGGATGGTGAACATCCAACATCCTGAACTCACTAATGCTGCTTGTTGCTGAATGCAATCAAATCCTCACAGCAATGCTCCTCCAAATTCTAGTAGAAAGCCTTCTTCCCTGGACAATAGAGACAGTTAGTCACACAAAAGCAGGATCAACTCTTTTTAATACCCTTAATTCAGAAAACAACAATGAATGAGCAGATGTCCCAATACTTTTGTCCATATCGTGTATGTTCTTGTGAGTAGCTAAGTAAGCGAAAGACGACAAATATGAAACATTTGTTTAATCTTTTTTTTTTTTGCAGTTTTAAAATGATAAAAAAGAAGCCCAGAGCAAAAGTTTGGGTACCCGGCGTGGTCAGTGGAGTCTTTCAGTTCTTCTTTTGGGGGAGGGGGTTTGGTCAATTTGTCCTGAGACCTTTGGGTTGTCTTGCTGCACTGCTCTTTTGAGGTCTGTCCACAAAGGTGAGGGGACCGTGAGGGCCGTGGTATAAGCTCCAACTTGTGATGGTGTGATGTTTGCTTCCCAAATGTGCTGGTATTTCATTTGTTCCATTCTTTCCTGTACCAGTGTAATGTTCACAGTGCCACTGGCTGCAGCACAAGCCCAAAGCATGGTCGATCCACCCCTGTGCTTGACAGTTGGCGAGGTGTTCTTTTCATGAAACCTAAAGGAACTAGTGTGAATGGGCAAAGTGCTACAGATGCTTCCCTATAGTCACTGCACAGCTAATGACCTCCTGTATTAGTGTAAATAATCGCTGCCTGTATGAGTTCCAGTACCTAAGTGTTTCACCAGAGTAGCAGCCCATCCTCTTGTGAATGATTATAGGCAAAAGCCGAGGTCCGTCTTAACAGCGCTGTGTTTACGAGGCTCCAGTCCTGCTGCAGTTGTGATGGAATGTTTTTTGCTCTTGTCCTTGAAGCCCAGCATTAAGACTGTGGTTTTTCCTCTCCAGAAATGCAGCTTTTCTCAGGCTGGCGATTTCTCTGCCTCTTTTCTAACCTTGTTTCCAGCCGCAGTGACATCTGGAAGCAACTTAATCTCACTTAAGGAATCAAATGGAGGGTAAGACGATTGGTTATAGGGACCTTTACTGACGGGAAAATGTCTGAGTGACCGCTTCACTGTTCGTTTCGCTGTTTGTAGGATTCGAGACACCTCAGTGACCCTTTAGCGTAGCATGATAAATGGTTAGTCTAAGTGAATTTGCTGTTGAATGTGTCTTTATGTGAGTAAAAGGAGTTTAAGCTGCTGTCTCGTTTCTGCTGGGGCTGAGTTTGAGACATGTGAAAACCTACTGCAGAAGTACTGGATCTGCCAAGAACTCTTTACACATCACTATTAGTTGTGGACCATTGATCAGTAAGCATGGTGCTTATTGGTGAGTGATTGAGTCCATTAATGAGGCACCAACATGAAAATTATTCATTTATTATTTATTTCAGGTAGATAACCAAGCAGTTAAGTGTGGGCACCCCAGTCAAAATGCACTACGTACAAATGTTTGTGTGGGCGGTGCTTCTAATAAATACTCTCAGCTACTTGCACCAATAAACAGCTTGTCTGCTACCTGGAGAAGAATTGCCAGTAGAATAGGACTCTCTGGGGCAGATAGTAAACATGAACCTATTGGCACCATGCTGCTGCCTAATGTCAGGCGTGGGCTAGTAGAGATGTATAAAGCCCCCCAGCATTCAGCTGTGGAGCAGTGGAGGATCTGTGTTCTCTGGAATGATGGTGCTGCTCCATATGTCCCATATGTTTGGGATGAGGTAGGATGGTGATCATCAAACATCTTGACATTTATTTATTTGTTTATTTACTTATACTTTTGAATGGATGAAACCAATTCTCAGTCAGACTGAACTAACAATTAAAAAAGAGGGTGGAGAAATATTGAAAATAATAAAATTATTACAGTATGTATCTACAGAATCTGCAGGCTCTTTAATTATTTCCAAAAAAATGGTTTTGGTGGCTGAAATGTCTGTGTCCTGTGTAATTGTTCTGTGTAAGGCTGCATAATGTTAATATTAGCTAAAAATAAGTCATAGCTTGGCCCACACTATGATTTGGACCTTATCTACCATGTTTCCATGAATTGAAATAAAATGCAAAAAGGCCAGAATATCAGAAACACTTGTTGATTCGTTTTTTTTCGTCATGCTGGCACTAAACAACATGTCTCTGTTGATTTAATGACAAACCTGTAAGTCTTACTGTCTCACTGACCACTTTTTTTGCTCCTTTTTTGGTCCAGGAGGTAAAGACAGACGCAGTGGCCTGATCCTGACCATTCCGCTATGCACAGAGCAGACCAGCATGGAGGAGCTCAGCTCCACTCTGGATTACCTGCTTGGCATCCCCAGGTGAGCACACCTACTTACACTAAGCTGCTGATCTGAACAACATTGGCCGTTAAGCCAGTCATGAAATTGGGAAAATGGTCTGTGGGATGGTAGTTCTCAAAGAGCAGGGCTGAAGGCCAGTGCAGTGATGTACAGTGATGCACTTTTGTTAATTCGGTGAGGTTTTGATGTTCATTGGGGACTTTCATTCATCAAAACAGTGACAGAACCTCATCTGGAACTGTGATTGTCAGAATGCTTTTATTTATTTATTTAATTATTTATTTATAAGACCTGTTATTCAGGACATACTATAAATGATTATTCATCTTTCCTTTTCATCTGCAGTGGTACCTGGTACCTATAATACTTCTACTATACTCTACTAGCTACTATAAATGAATCAGTGTCTCCCATAATTGATTCAGTATCTCAAATAAATGATTCAATATCTGCGGTAATTGACTGTACTTACTACTACTGTCCTAGACTCTGACTATCAAATGCAAGTTATCTTCCATAATTCAATATCTCCTATAAATGATTTAATGTCTCCTATAATTGCTTCAGTATCTCCCAAATAATGATTCAGTATCTACTGTAATTCACCCAATATCTACAATACTTTACTAGCTAAGTTATTCAGTATCACCCATAATTGGTTCAGGATCGCCAATAAATGATTCAGTGTCACCTATAAATGATGAATTTGCAATAAATGATTCAGTGTCTACTATAGAAGTGATTCTGTGAATCATTGAACAATTCAGTGTGTACTACAAATGCTTCAGGATCTACAATACATGATTCAGTCTGTTTTAAATGGTTCAGCAACTCCCATGAAGCATAATAATACGTGTCTATTGTGGTTTGAGGGTAAGGAACATGGGCCCACCCACTAGCCTCTAGGATTTAAAGGGTTCAATAAAACCCTGTGATTGGTTGAAGGGCTCATTTGAGTGTTGAAGCCTTTTGTACTATCAAGGCCCATGTCAAGGTTAAAGCTTTATGTCTCATTTGCGCAAAGTATCGGGACAGTCGTACCCTCGGACACTTGTGGTAAAGCTCGGGCAATTTCTCTACCCTCAGTATTATAAAGACATAATACCTACCTGTCTTCCTCCTTTAGCTGCTCATGTCAAGCTTTCTGCACACACAGACAAAGCCTGAGGCTTCTACATGGGCCATCAATCAACCCCTTTGAAAGCACTTAGCAGAAAGAGAATTATTAGAGCATGCATGAATTAGTACTGCTTTTAACCTGATTGCATTGCATACTGCCTGATACTGAAATGGGAAGGGTATCAGCAGTAATCCTTTATCGTCCTGGCATTAACAATTAATGTCTGTAACCATTATTATTATTGTTATTATTATTATTATGTTAAGTGGCTCTTTTGGGGCGTGTCATTCTCTGTATATTGAAGCGCTTGTTGGCTTTAATTCATATTCAAGTGTGCAGGAAAGGAGGGCAGCAGGCTTGGTTCTTGTGTAGGTCATTAAAAACTTGGAGTGGGAGGGATGCAACAGACACCCCTGAAGACATAAAGACATAAAGTTATATTTTATTTTATTATTTTTATTATTATTTTCTATTATTATTATTAATAATTATAGAAATAATATAATAAATTATTTATTTATTTATTTTTTACCTATTTCTCACCAATTTAGATCCCCAACCTGTACGTATTCCCTTCTGATAGCTGGGGACCCGGCTGCCTGGCGACATAGCATTGGCAGCTGTCGGAAAAGAGGCGATGGAGACGCGTTCAGTCCTTACCCTCCTAGTGTCGGCCGTTGCTAGTGCTAGGGGGTGCTATGCATGGGTGGGTCAACTGGCAGAATCAAATTAAAAGGGTAAAAAATTGATCAGTGACTTGATCAGTACTGGATCGATGTGATCACTGGTTTCAGCCCGTACTGCTTTTTTAACAAGGCACAATGCGGGGCAGCCACCCAGAACAGAGGTCTTAAAGGTGCAGTAACAAAGCATGGGGGTGGAAAATGGTCACGTCAGTATGAATGAGGGTTTGGTTTTGTCAGGACACGGGTTTACAAACCAGTCACAGCCTGAACAGCCTAGAAAAGAACCCGATAATTAGCTAACTTCAATTACCTGACTACTGTTAAGCCCGTCTCTCGCCGTTTCAGTCACGTAGCTCCAGCCTGCTGTGTTTCCACTTCAGCTTTTTTGCAGTGGCACTCACCAAATTGCTCCCTACTCATGATCTTTGAGCTTTTTAATGAGCCCGGCGCCTGTTCCTGAGCCGCCCAGACTGAACCAAAGTGGGCTTAAATGCCAGCAGATCCCTGCTGCTGTCTGAACCGGCTTCCACAGCGCTGTCGGTGTGTCAGCAGGCTTCCAAAACAATGATCCGTACAAAATGTGCCCTATTCCACACGGTCACACTGGTTAGCATTATTATTATTATTTTTTTAAAAATTTCGGACTATGGGGGTCATCCAGAGTTCAGGTTGATGGCTCCTCGCTGGTTCAGTAGATCCAGCTGATAAGAACAGAAGCTTGTTGTGGCTGCTGGTAGACAGTGAGTCAGACCTCGTCTTCGTCTCTGTTACTGATGTGCGTCTGGTCTTTTCTGTGTTAAACATAAAACCCCAAAAATCGATGTTCTCATGAATCCAGGTCCTTGCTGGTATGTCACTTGCTCACTTGCGCCCCCCTTCTCTCCCTCTGTGAACAGTGAGAAGTGTAAAGCCAGAGGGTTCACTGTGATCGTGGATGGAAGGAAGTCTCAGTGGAACGTGGTGAAGACGGTGGTCCTGATGTTACAGGTAGGAGAAAGATATCGAAAGGCTTTTAAAGGGATGGGTGTGGATTTCGGATCGGTCCTCTTGGTCCGGACCCAGCTAGAAAATGATGTATTGTTAGCTTTCAGGCCTGGTTGGCGTTGCAATCGTGATGCCATCTACAACTGAACCACAATCAGGGCAAAAAAGGTGACCTATGCAGTGACTAGCAGGAAGAAAAACTCCACAAGAGCTTTAAAATCAGGGCTCCGAGTGGCTCAGTGGTCTAATGTGTCTATGGCGAGTTCTAATCCCAAGTCATGCCTCTTTGCCATCAGTGGCCGGAATCTGAGAGAGCACAATTGGCTGCGGCTGGAGTCGTGTGTTAAGTTCTTATCCTCCTAGTGTTGGGAGATTTGCTAGTGCTAGGTGGGTGTTACAGGTGGGTGGGTTAATTGACCGTACCAAATTGAAAGTATAAAAGGGGGGAAATAAAAATCTTAAAATCCTGGATCCTTAAACCTGGCTTATTATTTTTTTTTTTTAACTCCACTGAACAACATACACATCTCTACTTTACTGAGGCAATGACACTAAAGCATGCAGCTCGCAAGGTGGCCCATTTTCAACCACACCTACATCAGTTCTTAAGGGTGAGGCGATTCAGACGTGTAAGAGTCAGGGAGACCCTTTGACAAGAACCAAAGTCTGATGGCAGGTCTTGTGGGGTGTTCCCGGTCTGCAGTGGTCAGTATCTACCAAAAATACTCCAGGAAGGACAAGGTCATGGGCACCTAGGGCTCATTTATGTGATCTGCGAAGGCCCCACCTCACAACTTGCAGGACTTAATTTGCTTATTTCTGTGCAACAGTACAGATACAGTCCGAGGAAGGGTTTTCCTCTCAACAGGGGCTCTGTGTCTGTGTGTCTGTGTGTCTGTGTGTCTGTGTGTCTGTGTGTCTGTGTGTCTGTGTGTGTGTGTGTGTGTGTGTGTGAGCCTTGCATTGCCTCAGTGTTCTCCACCATGTCCCGATTGGCAGGAAGTACCCGGTCACGCTGCAGGCTGAATTATTTCCCTGTGGCCACATTCTGCATGTCCTTGTGTTTCCTTTTGCATATGTTCATCCACTGAATCACCGATTTCACACTGCTTATTGAGGAGGCCCTGCCTTCGCTCACAGCTTGATTTCTTGCAGGAAAGCATCAATTTGGGTGTTTTGTAAAGTTAGGTCTCATGAAAGTTGCAGATATTTAAAGGAACCTGCTTTAAATTTCCCAAATTTCTGCATAATTCAGTGGTTGAGATGTAAACAGTCGCTCGGAGTGGGGTACTGCGGCGATGGTAGGAACGAGGTGTCCATCGCATCACAAATATAGCCATGGTATATACAGACAGATTTTCTAAACACTACTGTAATACGATGTAGACTGCGCGCTCAACCCTTATCCCTCTTAAAGCAATATTGGTCGACACAGGTGCCTGTTGTCGGACCCGGCCCTTTCCTCCCTGTCGGCTGCCCGGTGACGCTGCATCGGCAGCAGCTGGAAAAGAAGCTGTGGCTGGCTGATGTCGGGAGGCAGAAAAATAAATCCTAATCAGTAGAGTTGCATCTCTAGTTTCCTCAGATCAACACCTGGTTTGGTGGTAAATCAGGGCTTAATGATGGTAAATCAGGTGAGCTGCTGCTGCTGATGATACTGGCTGGACTGGGGGGCGTCCAGGAGAACCCTGGAGGAACCGAGCTCTGCTCTTCAGACTAGCTCACCGACAAGATCTCACTACTTTCTTTCTTCAGAATGAGAAGCTCTTGTTTCTCCTTTTTACTGGATTTATGTTCAGCTGCTTTATCTGTTCTGATGAGATCTGGAGTTAGAAACTATATATAATATAGTTAATATAGTAATAGAATAATGGGATTAGGGGCCTAAAACCTCCTGTACACAGCACTGTAGGTGTTTCTCTCTCTCTCTCTGTCTCTTTGTCTGTCTGTCTAATCAGATTTTATCGTATTGTGATCAATTTTGTTATGGTTTGTTATGGTCTCTAATCATATGGAGGAGACTATTAGTGCTTATTAAACACTGATCATCTGCAGGTTTCATTACTAACCGTGTAATTAGACTGGGCTAATTAGATAAGGAGCAGCAAATGTTGAGTAGAAATCACTGTATTCAGTACAGGAGAGGATCTGAATTTGTCGCCACTGATGTTTTTAATCTTTGGTTTACATGTATCATGATAAAAAAAACAACCTCTCTTTAAATATCGTGATCTAGTATTTTTACCATATCGCCCAGCCCTATGCTGTAGTCTACACTGTTCAGGCCGACCCTCGTACGAAGCGGCTGTGTGTTGTTTGTAAGCCGTGTTAACGTGAGCAGCCCCAAAAACAACATCTGTTTCCAAAATGTTCTTGCTGCAATCTTAATGAGTTAAGCCATTATCACAAGATCAGCACGCATCGGCTCTGGCAGCCTTCCCTCCCTGGGTTAAAACAAAGCGCTGCCTTTGAAATCGGTCGCTTTGAGCTTTTATTTGTCGTATGAATTGGAGTCTGTTCTGCTCGGTTATGTGACCTAGAAGCTCAGAGGTTGTGCGCTACATAAGAAATCTGTGTGTTTGACCTACTTGAGTCATTCTGTTAGCCCGTAGCTATTCGGCCCTAGTGTGTTTTCTCATCTTTTCCATTATGACTTGGAGAAATTTCGCTGTTAGTCCCTATTGCGACTGTTATCCTCGATAGTAATCGTCCCACTGAATCTAAATAAGCGAGATGTAACTAAGAGAGCTGAAGAGGCACCGGGAGAGATTAGCTGGTGTGAGAATGGCTGTGAGATGGGGAAAGGAGCAACGGTTTGGCCGAAGATCAAATCTGCAGTTTTCCCAATATCCCCGATCAATACAGTCAATCAGCCAAGACACGTCTGGTGTCCGAAGTTCCGCTTCTTCAGATTAACCCTGGAGCGATGGAAGCTAATCAGAATCAGTTACCTTTTACTTACACAGATTAGCATCGTGCTAACAGCCCGTCTGGTTCATCACACTCTCCTCGAACCGTGCGGAGGTGTTCAGGTATCTCTAATAGACTTGCTGATGTGCTTTCTGACACCGTATGACTCACTGTTTATAGATAGCAGGGAGTCCAGCAGTGGCAGAATACTGAACACCTCCACACGGTTCGAGGAGAGTGTGATGATGCTGTACAAATGCTGTTGCAATGTATGGACAAAAGTATTGGGACACCCGCTCATTCTTTGCGTCTTCTGAATCAATGGTTTTAAGAGTGTGTCCTACGGGAAGAAGGCTTTCTGCTAGAATTTGGAGGAGCATTGCTGTGAGGGTTAGTGAGGTCAGGATGTTGGATGGATGATCCCCACCTTACCTTATCCTCAACTCGCTAACACAGTTCCTCCACTGCTCCACAGCTCAATGCTGCTGGGGGGCTTTCTACCCCTCTAACCCCTCCCACCTGGCATTAGGCAGCATGGTGCCAATAGGTTCATTATGTTTATCTGCTCCAGAGAGTCTTATTCTATTGGCAGCATGCCTTACTCTACACTGCTCTCCCAGAACTGTCTGGTGTGTTTACGCCTCCAGATGTTTGGTGGATGTTGAAACCTCTGGATGTTTGGTGCTATTTCCTTGTTGGGTGGCCACGGCTCGTCCTGCCCAGCATTTTTAAAATGAACCTTAAGGAACCTCAAATTAGAGAACCTTTAAAAGTGCCCTGTTCATTTTGGAGCATTTCTATTGGTCCATTCATCGTGAAATTCTGAGACAATGTAAAGAACGACTGCCAGATTCACTTTCACTATGTCAAAAAGTGAAAACCTATAAAAAAAAGAGATTATAAGGATTTTGCACAATCATGATGATTATTATTGGCTGTCAGCCCACAGTTCACCCATTGGTGCATCCCTATAAACTGTGTTTGGTTTAAGCCACACCCACCTTCAGTTTGTAATATTAAAAAAACTGATAATCTGCTAAAAATGAGTGTAATATATAGAGCTCTCAGTATTTCTGCTGTTTCGTGCTGGATGCAACAAGATTAAGATTAGCGTTAGAGAAAGCGAGAGAGAAACCACCCCAGAGGCTGCTGGTCTTTTGCTCCGTTGGTTCTGGTCATTGCAGGCTGCTGTGCGGCTGATCTAGTAGCCTGTGACCTGGATTTGTCGGGGCTGGTTGAGCGCGCTGAGCTTGGCACATCTCTCCACTATTTTCACAGACCCAGCAGAGAGCTCTGAAGGATGGTGTCAAAGCCTCTGTCTGCTCCCAGTTAGTAATCTCTGTGTGCCTGATGGGAACTGGCGGGAAAACGCCTCCCTGAGACGGTTTCACACTTCCATAGCTCCATAGCTTCATCTCCAGAGTGGGGGAGTCGTTCAGTATTTCAGTAAATGGTATTAAATTGGTTTTAATGGAGGTTTCAGGTTTGGGTGCACTGATGTATTAAACTGTTCCCTGCTAATGTTGATGCCGGATCCTCAAGTATCTGCTTGTACAGGGTACCAGTCCCACAAATAGTTACTTTTCTACTTCTACTTTTAATTTTTTTTATGTAGGAAATTCAACATTTGGTGTCAAAACAACAAATACATTTTCAGCTTTATTTCAGAATAACAACAAAAACAGTGAAACTGCTGCAGTTTAACATTTAGCTACTGTGTACTGAGCCTCAGTGAATGGCTTGACATAAGGAGATACATACATACATACATACATACACAAGGACTGTATGTATGTATGTATGTATATCCTTATGTATGTATATATTATTTTTTATTTTATTATTTTATTTTTTTATTCATATGCTAGAGCTTTTTTTCCAGTCCCAGATCCGTTTGCTTCACGAGTTTGGTTCAGCCCTGAAATCAGCAGCCTGGGGTAGGGATGCATCGATCCGGCCTTTTCTGTTCTGATACCGATACGTAAACTTTGTATATCGGCCGATACCCGATTCCGATCAAATACCATTGCTGAATTAATAAACGGTATACATCACCATGTGAGACAGACTTAAGGCATCAGGATTGGTCAGGATTACTTTACTAACTTTGTAAACAAAATATACAGATAAATGACCACATGAATATAAATGTACTGCTTGCTATTTATTTGTCACTAAAATAATAAACAATGGTGCAGGACCTTAATACAGCATTCAAATTCAAAATAAAAAAGGAGTCAAACTTCCTAAAATATTTTAAAATAAATAAAAGGTATCAGCCAAAACTGACCGTAATCAGTCTTATTTTAATATTTTAGCGTAATTCAAAATAAAATTGAGCAGCTGAATCTGAGAATGAATAAGTAACTTGGCTAAACATCCAAGCAGTAATCAAACATTGCAAACATGTAAACATGTACTGCAGTCTCACACCTACAAATTAAGGGGAAAGGATCGGTTCTGTGGATCAGCCTAATTATCCGATACCCGATCCAGCTAATTTTGTTAATATCGGGGCCGATACCTGATCCTAATATCGGATCGGTGCATCAGTGTTCTTCACCACCTGATGTTTTTATCCAAAGACGAGACAGCCCTGTACACGATTTGTGATATGTGTGATACAGACACACCAGTGAAACACACACAGTGGACAGTGAACACACGTGCCCGGAGCGGTGGGCAGCCATTGCTGCGGCGCTCGGGCAGCAGAGAGGGTGAAGGGTCTTGCCCTGTAAAATTTAACCTGTAAAAATATTGGCTGGCTAACCAGTAGCATGCTGGGCTAGCTAATACAATCGAAGGGGGATCCGCTCGACTGGCAACTAGTAGCATCATAGCTAGTACAGTTGAGGGAGTGGACCAGCTCGGCATGCTGGCCACATCGGCTGGCTAATGTATTTGGTCCTAAATGGTCCTTCTGTACAATGACGTCAGACTAAACTGAATCAGTCAGTCCAGAAAGTCTGATTATAGAAACTGAGACTGAAAATAAAGGATTTTACTGAACCCGTTAATCAGCAGCTCGTCTGCACCTCCATATACTGGCATTGTAGATTTTGCAGCAGGCAGTTTTGCTACTGTTTATGGTAAAAATGTACGTGTGGCGTAATCCCACAGTGCCGACCGGTCACTGATATCAAAGGCAGAGAGGCTTCCTGACAGATCTGTGTTCTCTATGTGACTTTATCCCGACTAATCGAGCGGCCGGGTTTATGATGCCCATGCCTGTTGATGCTTCTCATGGCCGCGATGATGATATTCAGGATATTTTAGTCTTGTTGGTGTTGGTGGTGCTGACCGTACCGTACTGTGGCTGTTTGGACGCTTCATCTTGTGTGCTATTAATTAAAAGTTGGCTTTCGAGCAGCTCGCCTCGCATCCTGTTCCAGCTCAAATTTAGGCTTCATGCTCCGATTGCTTAATGCGTTTGTGGTGCGGCGTAAAGACCGCGGCGATGTTCATTCTGAACGTGCTAATGATTTTAATCCGCTCCTCTAATGGCTTTAAATGGGATTTTAATAGCTGCAGATCTGTATGTTTCACGCTCTGTGTTTTTATCTGAAATGCTGTTAGGCCAGATAATCAGATTTGTTCTCCGTCGCGCCCTTTCAGAACGTCATCCCGGCTGAGGTGTCCCTGGTGTGTGTGGTGAAGCCAGATGAATTCTGGGACAAGAAGGTCACCCATTTCTGCTTCTGGAAGGAGAAGGACAGGCTTGGCTTTGAGGTAAGTGCTGGAGGCTTTTTTTTATTTATTATTTTATATTGGCTCTCAGAATTGATTTATTATAGTACTTTATTACTTTATTTATTTATTTTTTTAATTATATATTTTGGATACGCATTTACACAATTTTTGTACAGGGTCTAGTCCTGGGGGGACAGTGTCCAGCTGGATTTGGTGAATTTCCTGCTTAAACACCACTTTTTATTTATATATTTTTTTTATTTAATTTATTTAATTTTGTGAGATTTGCTTATTTTTGCTCAAGGGCTCCTCCTACAGTCAGAGACTGTATTTCACTTTCACTCCACTGCAGTAAATACAAATACAGCTCTGAGCGCCCCCTCCAGGACAACTGCGGCCTGAAGCAGTAGAGTAATGATACAGAATTTGGATCTCGCTGCTGGATATTACTCAGTTCTGGCGAGAGGTCTTGTCGTGCAGCTCCACCAAAGCTCCATAGTGAAGTAGCAGCATTCCGGCCCGGAGTGGGAATGACGGAGGCGCCATTCTACCAGTTACTAGGAATGTCCTGATTTGATCCAGTGGATCAGGAATGGGGCCGGTCCAGGCATATTTGAGATTGATTGGCTATCGGCTGGTTTCATCCCAACCCAGTTCCCAGTCTTTGTTTTAACAAAGACTTAAATCGAAGAGACTTCAATCGGATCGGAGTACATCAGAATTCGCTCCACTGTCTAATTCTGATATATTGAGATCTAGTTGCTACATAATGTTGCTTCTAATGCTGCATTTGAAACCTGATAATCGCATAATCCTAATAATAGGACTCCGAACCACAGCTCTGATTAATGACTATGTTCCCATTACCAGAACACTGCATCTAACAAACGCAGACTGCAGTCAGGCATTTACTCTACCCGCTAATGATGAATTCTAAAGCTGCATTAATATTCAGCATGTATTTATGGAGTATAGCCGCACATGAAGCTCCATAATCTACCAGCGCACTGCAGGTGATGGCGGAGCCACCCCAGGGATGTTTACTTTACTTTATAAGCAGCCAATTTCCTACATTGATTAAGTGTAACGAACCCGTGCGCAATCAAGCCATGCGTCTACAACCCAGACGACCCTGGGCTCGATCATTTCTCACTGCTTTTTTATAAAACACACCGCAGGATTGCCTCGAATTCATTCCAGCGCCTGAAGGCTGTGTTTAAAAGCTTCATTTCAGCAGGCAGATGACCCGGGGTGAGGCGTTTGAGGCTGTGTGCTGGGGTGCTCTGTTCTGCTCTCATTATTAGAGCTCATATTCCATTTTTGGTTGGGTTGTGTACTTTAAGGAGGTTCGATGCGTGGCGGTTGTTCTGCAGAGTGCCTTTACTTTTAATGAGCTGTTTGTTTACTCTGCAGTTATGTACAGCTTCATGTACATAGATGGGTTTCTTTACCAGTAATCCGAGTCTTTCTGTGGACACTGAATCAGAGGTAGGGGGATCATGTGGTTCTATCCCAGGTGGTTGTGTGACTCATTTGGGTATAGGGTTGCTGTGTGTGTGTGTGTGTGTGTGTGTGTGTGTGTGTGTGTGTGTGTGTGTGTGTGTGTGTGTGTGTGTGTGTGACAGACACATGATCCCCTACCTCTGATTCAGTGTGTGTATGTATACATGTATGTGTAGACATGGTGTGTATATATATATATATATATATATAATATGAAATATGCAAGTGAGTCATAACATAGACTTTTTATTTATTTTATTATTTTTTCTGTCATGAGCATCTCTATCAACATCAGACATTCCTAATGAGTTTCTGTGGGTGATCTTGGAGGTCTCTGAAGACCAACCAGCGTATTACTAATCAGAATGTAATGTAGTAGTGTTCAGTTTACAGGTATGCAATTCGCATGTCGGTCATGTGATCCTTGATTTCTTTGAGTTTATTAATTTTCCTTATTTTGCTGAGCTCCTTACAGATTAGTTATACTTTCCAGTTATCATGTTCGTTTTCTTCACTTGCTACATGTCTCTACATGTGAGGTCAAGTCCAGTGACCATTGTCCAGTCATTGTCATTTCAGCTCTGTAGAAGTACACAGAAGGTGCAACATGGAGCAAAAACAATACAGTACAGGACAGACTGCAGAAAGTGCAACATGCAGACGTAGGTGATGACCTTGAACTTGAAAGACAATTCAATTAATACAATTAATACAATTAATATGACTCAATACTGAGTAAAGGTAGTGATTATAAGGTGCAGACTGAAGACCCTCCTCTTCCGAGAGTACTGGTCTCCTTATGGTGTTTATTAGTGTCTAAGATTTTTAGTCTATTCAGACTAGCTGAGGTTATTCTTGAGTGAATAGTGAAGCACTTTTTGTAAGTGGCTCTGGAGAAGAGCGTCTGCTAAATGCCTTAAATGTGAATGTAAATATATTGAGGTAATAAGTCTAGAATATATAAATAAGATTAATGGGATACAGACTTAAGGTTAGTTGGTGTGGCGCAACAGATAAAACCACTAGCTGCCAGTGTGCTGTTACACCATGTTGGAGACCAGGGTTCCAGGGTTCGATGTTGCGCTACATCAATGAGAGTCCTTGGGCAAGACTCCTAACACTACACTGGCCCTCTGACCTCTGTAATATGAGTAACCACGTAAGTAGCTCTGGATAAGAGCGTCAGCTAAATGCCATAAATGTAGATGTATGTTAAAATGATGGTTAAATGCTATGGGTTGTGGGGGTTGGGTTGTGGGTGGGGGGCTTAGTTCAGTCTCTTTTGTTAATAAGGGTTTCTGACTGAGGAGCAGGGATGCCCTTCAGCCAGTAAAACAAAGTCCATGTGAGGGATGAGTGGGGTCCTTCACAATGCTGATGGCCTTACGGGTATCAGCATGTGGTGTGGACATCTGTGACTGATGGGAGAGAGAGAGACCTCTATGATCTTCTCCTATTAAAAGTATTCACCCCCTTGCATTTATTCCCCTTTTATAGAAATGGAATCATGGTCAATATAATGTTTTAATACAAGAATTTACAGTAAGAACCCTGGTGCGAAGGTGAGAACAGATTTCTGCATAATCATTTTTGCATAAATATCCTCCCTTCAAGTCAGTGTTTGAGATCTTCCCACACAGACTCACAGTACTGTGCTGCTGTGACTGTGGCCAATCAGGCTTGTACATCTGGACAATGCAATTTTACTCCCTTCCTCTCAGCAAAACTGCTTAAGCTCTGCCTGGGGTGCTTTGGGATTGGGCATGTACAGCCCTTTTCATGTCCAGCCACACATTCTCTTCTGTATTGAGGTCTGGGCTTTGCCTCATCCACTCCAGAACGTTCACAGAGTTGTCTTTCAACCTTTTCGGTGTAGCCTTCACTGTGCGCTTCAGGTCATTGTCTTCACTTTAATCAAATCGTCCTCCAGGATTTCCCTGTATGTTGCTGCAGTCATTTTACCCTCTACCTGAACAAGCCTTCCAGTGCCTGCTGTTCCCACAGAAGCATTCCCACAGCTTGATGCTGCCACCAGCATGTTTCACGGTCGGGATGGCGTGTTTGTGGTGATGAGTAGTGTTTGGAGTCCACCAAACATGGCGTATAGCATATTGTGGTCCCATTTTGGTCCCATCAGACCAAAGAACCTTCCTCCTGTTGAGCTTGGAGACTCCCACATGCCTTTGGGTCACTTTGCTGCTCTCCTATAAAGCTCTGACTGGGGAAAAACCTGGGCAACAGTTTCTGAATGCAGGGCCTCTCCCATCTCTGCTGCTGAAGCTTTACTTTAATTCCTGCAGAGAAGCCATAGGTGTCTGATGGCCTCACTTCACTGGTCTCCTCCTGCACAGACCTTTCAGACTGGTGTCTGGTGTTAAAACCTCATTTAAGACACGGTCACTGCACTCAGATGATCTCCAGTTCAGTAATTGTGAGACTACTAGCAGCAATTGCTGGACCTTTGTTAAATTAGGTCAATCATTTTAAAGGGGCTGAAAAAAATTTAAATAAATAAATGATAAAATATAATAAATGTGTGGGAATGAATATATATATATATATATATATATATATATATATAATGTAATACACATATAATGTGTATGTGTGTGTGTGTATATGTATGTTTTTTTATAATATATTTAATAATTTTCTAAATAATTATAAAGCCACATTTATCTTGATTTATATATTTTTTTATATATAATATTTATCCAAAGCAAGCCTTTTTTTAATTTAAGTTGGGTGAGATGAGGGCAAAATTCCTTCAGATCTAGATCCCTGTGGATAAAAAAAAAGTGCAAAATGATTGAGTCCCCTTTGACACGTAAGCAGCAGCAGCACAAATTACTTTCTTTTCTTTCGTTTCTGAGGTATTTTCTAGGTCACAGAGTTGTTTGTGGTGGTGGGTCTCATGGGGTATACTTTGGGGAATTGCAGGTGGTTGCCAGGAAATAGAATAATATCAAAGATAATTTGATATTTTTGAGAGAAACTTTTCCATACAGTCTCTCAGAGTGCATGAAATAAGAGTGCCCGAGTAGAAGTGTGCACCCTGGCATTGCCTGGCAGTGTGCAGCTGTACCATTATTGCTGTGAAGCTCCTGTCCTGGTTTCTATGGTGTTTGTAGGTTGCTATAGTATAATGGGGTTGCTATGGTGTTGATAAGTGCTTTAATAATTTGCATTGTTCGGTAGTATATATCTGCTCTACTGTTGCTGTGAGGCTCATGTTCTGGTTTCTGTGGTGTTCACAAGTGCTAAGTTGCTATAGTATCCTAGGCAGTTGCTATAGTGTTGATAAGTAGCCTCTATTGCGTTTCTAGGTGGGTCCTATGATATCCTTTGTGGTTGCTGTGGTGTTGCTTAGTGCTTTTCTCTGGCATTGCTTGGCAGTGTGCAGCTTTTCTACCATTGCTAAGAACTCCATGTCCTGATTTCTATGGTGTTTCTAAGTGGTTGCTAGGTTGCTACCCTATGGTGATGATAAGTAGCCACTATTGAGTTTCTAGGTGGGTCCTATGGTATCCCTTGTGGTTGCTGTGGTGTTGCTTAGTGCTTTTATTTGGCATTGATTGGTAGTATACATCTGCTCTACTGTTGCTGTGAAGCTCATGTTCTGGCCAGAGATGTGGGGAGACGGTGCCCCCCCCCCCCCCAAATTGCTTTCTCTTGGGGTCCTGGCTGGCGATGGCTAGCAGCATGACCGGGATTCGAACCAGCGATCCTCTGGATCATAGTTGTCATAGTGACCGCGCATCATTCCGCTGGACCGCTTAGGGCTGGTCATGTATTTTAATAGGTATTTTCTAATGGTGGGTAATGGAGGTAATGTCCAATCATCCGCCGTAACTAATCATATAAACGGTTTAAAAAGATGCTGAAACTCTTGAATTGCGGGAAGAGCAGCCCTGTACTTCATCACTGCGTATCCATTGTCGCTACATTTATTAGAACAGACATCTCGCCCCAGGGGCTGATTTTGAGGGACGGGCTGTCTGGGCCGTCATAAAATTGATGACTCTCTTCTCCCAGACAAGCGGTGGGAGCCAGTGTGACAGTCAGTTCCCACTATATTCAATTCCAGAGTCATTTCTTCAGGGAAAGCAGATGTGCTGGTGGATCTGGACAGAAAGATTAATGAATGAAATGGGAACTGGATTTGTGTCCCTGCGTTCACCTTCCCATCTCACTCATCTTCATCTGTAGTAGTTACCTCTCCTGATTGGTCAGCTGACGACAGTGTCGTTAGTCTTATGGTTCTCCGTCTCTGTCCTTTCGCTGGTCAAACTAAACTGGGCATAGATGCCTTCATGGTGTGGGCCTTGTTTAAAAAAAAAAAAAGGGGGGGGGGGTTATTGTGTAATCCCCACCTCCAGTTTAGAAAGTCATTCTAAGATACTCTATATGGGCAAAAGTATTGGGACACCTTCTCATTCACTGTTTCTTCTGAAATCAAGGCTATTAAAAAGAGCTGATCCTGCTTCTGTTGGAGTAACTGTCTCTACTGTCCAGGGAGGAAGGCTTTCTACTAGATTTTGGAGCAGGACCATTGCTGTGAGGATTTGATTGCATGCAGTGACAAGGTCAGGATGTTTGATGGATGATCACCACCCACCTCATCATCCCCAACTCCCCAACTCATCCTATAAAGAATTGGATGGAGCTCCACCATCCATCATTCCAGAGAACACAGTTCATCCACTGCTCCACAGCTCAATCAATGCTGGGGGGCTTTATACCCCTCTAGCCCACACCTGGCATTAGGCAGCATGGTGCCAGTAGGCTCATGTTCATGATCTGCCCGAGAGAGTCCTATTCTATTGGCAGTACTTCTCTATAGGCACTAGACAAGCTGTGTGTGTGTGTGTGTGTGTGTGTGTGTGTGTGTGTGTGTGTGCGCATTTGCACATCTGTGCCAGCGATAGGTGCAGCATAAAGTAGCTGAATGTATTCTTTAGAAGGGGTGTCCACAAACATTTGGACACCTCTGGACGCACATTGATCGCTCCACGCATCTTCTCACAGAGGCATTGTGTTAATTAACGGCTTGTTAATTAGCTGATTAATTGAGGCAGATGAGTTGGGAGCTGGAAAGCGCTGAAATCTGCAGCACCGGGGTGGGGGAGCAGCGACCGACAGGATGTGAATGTGGGGCAAAGATGCTGCCCAGGTGCTCAGCAGATTGCGGGGTGTGGACTCCTGGAAGCTGCGGCCAATAGGGGGAGAGGACTCGTTAGTTTTCTTGTCTCATGGCTCCACCTTCTTTTTGAGCTTGATCTAATTGTGTCCTGTTGCCTGGCAACAGAAATGGGGGTTTTGAAATAGAGGTGGGTGGTGTCTTTCAAAGCGCAGTGCTCTTGGAAAACACACACACACACACACACACACACACACACACACACACACACACACACACACGTGTGCACAGATGGCCCGGCCTGTGCTGAATAGGGGTCAGTGTAGTGACTGTAGGAAGTGAAACGGCCCGGCTGGGGAATTCTCCTGAAAACACTCATTACCATGCTCCTGACCTACTTCAGCGAACACGCACTGAATGGAGAGGTTGTGCTGCAGCTGATCAGAGGAGCGCAGCACCAGGACCTTGCTGTCTTTAATAATCCCCTGAGCTGAAAATCAAGTGGTCAAAGCTGAGTTTGGCAGGAATGTGGAAACATATGGAGACGAGAGACCGAGGCTGAGAGTCTCCGCTCAGTTCAGTGAGCTTCTTTGGCACAACCATGTCCAGTTAGTGTTGCCGAGCAACATCGAAACGGGAAATGACATTGTTCTTTAATATGATTGAATTATTACTATTATTAATTATAATTAATAATAATAATAACTCAATAACTTTCTGGTTGTAAGATTACTTAGATTACCTCCATCTCTCAGTGTTGATCACAAGAATATCAAACAATTTCTCTCTCTCTGTATCTGTCTCTCTCTCTCTGTCTGTCTGTCTGTCTCTCTCTCTCTCTCTCTCTCTCTCTCTCTGTATCTGTCTCTCTCTCTGTATCTGTCTCTCTCTCTCTCTCTCTCTCTCTCTCTCTCTCTCTCTCTGTATCTGTCTCTCTCTCTCCATCACTCACTCTGTCTTTCTATGTCTCTCTCTCGTGCTCTCTCTCTCTCTATCTGTCTGTCTGTGTGTGTCTCTCTCTCTGTCTGTCTGTTTGTCTCTCTCTCTCTCTCTCTCTCTCTCTGTGTATCTCTCTCTCTCTCTCTCTCTCTCTCTCTGTGTATCTCTCTTTCTCTCTCTCTGTGTATCTCTCTTTCTCTCTCTCTGTGTATCTCTCTGTATCTCTCTCTGTGTATCTCTCTGTATCTCTCTCTGTGTATCTCTCTGTATCTCTCTCTGTGTATCTCTCTGTATCTCTCTCTGTGTATCTCTCTGTATCTCTCTCTGTGTATCTCTCTTTCTCTCTCTCTGTGTATCTCTCTGTATCTCTCTTTCTCTCTCTCTGTGTATCTCTCTTTCTCTCTCTCTCTGTATCTCTCTCTCTCTCTCTCTCTCTCTCTCTCTCTCGTGTTTCTGGTAATTGTGTGTTCTTTTCTCCGTCCACTTTTAGAGGCTGTATTTTCTGCAGATGCTGGTCCTGGATGCCAGCGTGTCTCAGTTTTCCGCTGGCGCGCAGACACTGAGGACTAGTATTTTTCTTAAAGCTGAGAGTTTAATTGGTAGTGGGTTTAAAGGTTTGAGAAATCCGTCCTGGTGAATTCTCAGGGCTGTTTTTAAAGTTCAAACGAAGGTTTAAAATAAACGCCATAATTTATAATTCAGCAGTCTGCTGATTTCATAGGAGTTTGCCATATGCCAAAAAACGATCTACACCAAGAGCCCTTCCAGCTTCAAGTACGGCTCGGCTCGACCCGCCATCCTTTAAGATCCAGGAAGACGAGCGTCCAGACTTTTTACTGTCCTGCACCGAAGTGGTGGAACGAACTTCCCCTGGGTGTCCGAACAGCAGAGTCCAACGCTCGCTGTCTTCAAACCCAGGCTGAAGACCCTCCTCCTCTTCTGAGAGTCCTCAGTGTGCAGAGTGTAGAGGGTGTAGAGTATCAGGGTCTCCAGACTGACTTCTGTATTCAGTAGAGTCTAAGATTAGAGGATCTTCTGGATTCTAGCTGATATAAACTGAGTGACGGTGAAGCTCTGCTGTAGGTCGCTCTGGAGAAGAGCATTGCCTTCAATAGAAATGAAAGGACATGATGGTAGGGTACCGGGGTGAAGGGTGGAAGCATCTCAGGAACGATTTCCTTTTTTGATATGAACTAACTAGAAGACTAGACTAAATAACTAAATGGACGGTAATGTAACTGTTACTACTGTAGAACATCCTCATATTAAGTTGGTCCATTTGGGTCGTCTAACTGGGCTCTCAGCAGAACTCGTGCTGTGTGATTTTCCTCCAGATTGGGAAGGATGTTGCTGTGGTGCTTCAGCAGGTGAACTGGTTCCCAGAATGTGTTTGCAGCTCCACACTGACAGAAATGGGAAGTTTTCGTTAAGGGTAATTGCGTACTCGGCCCGTTTGCTTCCATTAGGAGTCTGAAATTCTGACAGTCCTGTCGGTGAGTCAGCCTTTTCTTTTTTATATATTTTTTTTTAGGGATGGCAATAATTAAATATTCTGGTCACTCATCTGTCCATCTCTCTCGCTCGCTCTCGCTCTCTTTTTCTCTGTTGCTTTCACAACACTCATTTGTCTGAAAGGCCACTGTGGCTCTCAAATGAACGAGGCATTGATTATGAAAATTCCCAATGATAAAGGTTTCCTGTGGATGACTCTGAATAATTGGCCTTGCTCTTTTGCTTATATATATATATATATATATATATATATATATATATATATATATATATATATACACACACACACACACACACACACAAGATGGAAACTAAGGATATATATATATATATATATATACACACACACACACACACAAGATGGATAACTATATATACACACACAGTGAGGAAAATAAGTATTTGAACACCCTGCGACTTTGCAAGTTCTCCCACTTAGAAATCATGGAGGGGTCTGAAATTTTCATCTTAGGTGCATGTCCACTGCGAGAGACAACCTAAAAAAATATATATGTATGATTATATATAAAGTATATATTCCAGACCCCTTCCAGACCCCTTCATGGTTTCTAAGTGGGAGAACTTGCAAAGTCGCAGGGTGTTCAAATACATATTTTCCTCACTGTGTGTGTGTGTGTGTGTGTGTGTGTGTGTGTGTGTGTGTGTGTGTGTGTGTGTGTGTGTATATATATATATGTATATGTGTATGTGTATGTGTGTATTTATTCATTCATTCATATTATTATTATTATTATTATTATTAATATTATTATTATTAAGTTTAGAAGTTCTACTGTAGTAGATAACTGCCGATGACCTTATGATTGTGTATGCTTTATCGATGATGATGATTATGATTTTTTCAGGTGTGTGTGTGTGTGTGTGTGTGTGTGTGTGTGTGTGTGTGTACCATCAGTAGACTTTATATCTTTACCCGGGCGGATGGTGGGATGTTCTAGGGGGAGGAGCTGCCTGTATATGTTCAGCCCAGCAACCAATGGGGACTGTTCAAGGGGGAATCTTCTACTCTAAGGAAGTGGGTGGCAAGCTATATCTGTAGACAGAGAGGGAAGATTAAATATATTCGACATGGTGGACTTACTTGCCCCTACCCTACCCCACCCCCACACCTCACCCCACCCCACCGCACCGTACCCCACCCCACCCTGTATACTGTATACAGCCTACAGCCCACCCTTTATATAAGCCTTGGGTAAACGTCCCACAGGCTGAAGGATGCTGTGTTCGACCTTGTGGATGGGTGAAACGGACTTGGCACTTGTCCAGGCTGCTGTCTTCGAGATGTTCAGGGTTCAGGAGCACATGTTAGGAGGAATTTTCATCGTTATGACAAAAAACGCCTTGATCAAACAAATCGTATGAGCGAGATCTCTGAAGAACGTGAAAGCCTCTTCTCTCGCCCTCTCGAGTCCGCAGTCTGGACGGTGTGATGACTGAGAAAATGGAGAGATAATAAGAGGGCTGTCTGTCTGGTTCAGAGTATGGACACGCAGTGCTGTTCAGAGTTGTCACAGTTTCCTCCGAGGCCTCGGTGAGATTTCCTATTAGAGCACATCATCGTCTCCGTCTCTCTCCAGCCTGAGGCTGTGAAATCGGCCCTGCCGGCGTGTTGAGATGTAGATACATGTACTTTATTGGCTCTGGAGGGGCGTTTGGGTGCTGCAGCAGCAGGTGAAGGCTGGATAGTATGTACATATGATCAATATTCATAATTACAGGAGATGCAGTGATTCTCAAAATTCATGATTTTAATAAGGTGATGTATGTAGGGACTCCAGGACTCTGTCTTTTGTCTGATTGGGTGAATGGTAAAGCTAAATGTAGCATCCAGCCTCACCCACAATGGAATTTACATGGTGGCTGATCATGCTTCAAGGCAATTGGCTATCGATGTTTGCCTCCAAAACTCTGATTGGTCCATTTCTAGTCTAAAAGATTATGGTGTTTCGTATCAGTGACACTGTGTGTTCTTCTAACCCCAGAGTTGTCACTGAGGCCTCTTGGGATATGGTGGCCTACTGTCCCTGACCCTCTGCAGGTGTGTGTGTGTGTGTGTGTGTGTGTGTGTGTGTGTGTGTGTGTGTGTGTGTGTGTTTTTTGGCTGCAGAGAGTATCCTGTTCCTAGCCCTGTCCCCACTTCCAGTTTGTTGACTCAGCTGAGAACATCTGCAAGGCCATCCACACATTCTACACACACACACACACACTTAATACACTACATGGCCAAATGTTTGTGGACACCCCTAATTCTAATGAATGCATTCTGCTACTTTAAGTTGCACCCAGAAGTGCTGAGAAGTACTGCCAATAGAATAGGACTCTCTGGAGCAGATAAACATCATAAACCTATTGGCACCATGCTGCCTAATGCCAAGCGTGGGCTAGAGGAGGGGTATAAAGCCCCCCAGCATTGAGCTGTGGAGCAGTGGAGGAACTGTGCTCTCTGGAATGATGGATGGTGCTGCATCAAGGAGTTGGGCATGATGTGGGGTGGTGATCATCCAACATCCTGACCTTACTAATGCTCTTGTAGTAAGTGTAGTAGTGAGTAAATGTGCTGTGTGTGATTGGGTTTTCTATAGTGTGTGTGTGTGTGATTAGGGTTTCTATGGCGTGTGTATTAGCATTAGCGTTGGCCTCCACTCGGTTCTGAATGGGTTCTTCAGTGCTGGTTTATAAACAGAGAAAGGCGAGCGCTGGTTCTGCGGTTCTCCCGCTGGTAAAACAGAGCGTTTCAGTGAGAGTTTTATAAAGGGTCAGATATTATGGTCTGTTTTCAGGTTCCTCTGTAAAATAGCTCCACACTGCGGAACTGCAGGTGTTGTGGTGCTTCAGGGTCCGGTATATTGTGAAGTGGCCCAGAGAGAGATTTTCTGATGAGCCTAGCAGGAGGAGTGAGTGGACAGACAGACGGTGGGTGTGTGTGTGTGTGTGGGGTGTGTCAGACAGCCCGTCTCCTTAGGGTCAGAGTGGTCATGTTTGTGTTAAAGCCCCTCCCTGAGCTGCTCATGCTCGGGTAATGAGCGTCAGTGACATTTAGCGCAGCCATGTGGTTCTGACCCAGCGGAGGCCGGTGTCACCTGCTGTCTCCCTGCTCTCCGCCTTCATATTCCACATCAATTATTCATGCCTGATTAACCTGGGGTGACATTTGTGTCAGGGTTGTTTCGTGGTCCTGCTGCAGTGCTGTAACGGGGTCCGGTCACGCCGCAGTGCGTCCAGTTCATTAAACACTGTAATTATTAAATAATGAATGTACATAAATTGTACAGTATTTTATTGATACATTTTTCTTTCATTTTCTTTCTCTGTTTATTCATTTTATTTTATTTTATGTTTTTCCTGTACTTTCACCTGTTTTTTTTTTTTTTTTTTTTTTTTGTCTCATTTGGTCATCTTTCTTTTAGTTTTTGGGTTTTTTATTTATTTATTTCAATTTCTTTCTTTCTTTACCTATTTTCTTTCTTTTGTTCTTCCTTTTTTATGCTTTTTCTTTTTTCATTTTCTGTCAGGTTTTTCTATATATATATATTTGTTTTTATTTATATTTTTCTATCCATTTTTTCCCCTATTTTCTTCTTTCTTCCATTAATATTTTTTATTTTTTTTCCTTTATTTTTTTCAATTTCTTTCAGGTTTTTCTATATATATATATTATTAATTTTTCTTTTTTTCTTTTCTTTTTTTTCTTTATTTAATTTGTTTATGCTTGCTTTGTTTCTCTCTCCTTTATTCACCCTCTTATTTACTCTTATCCCTCTCTCTGATCATATATGTTGTGTTTTGTTGTGTTTGTAGGTTATCCTGGTGTCCGCTAATAAGCTCACCCGCTACATCGAGCCCTGTCAGCTGACTGATGAGTTTGGGGGCAGTCTGCAGTATGACCACATGGACTGGGTCAACAAGAGGCTGGTGAGTAATGTTTTCTCAAGCCACTGAAGCGTTTTCTTCCTGACAAACGGCCTCCAGACTGAGCTTCTGCACTGTCCGTGTGGAAATTCCCACTGAGGATTAATTCACTACAGAGGAAGTGGCTTACACAGTCCAGGAGCTTCACGCTGCAGTGTCTCCTTGCTTCAGCTCACCTGATTCAACATCCTGCCGAGACAAGCAGGACCAGCGTTCAGTCTGGAGTTTAGGGGTTTAAGCTTAGCTTCCTGTATACAGCTGTTCATTAACTCTACTTTTAAATCATTCATTTAAATATGAACGTAAGTACACTGTTTGGACAAAAGTATTGGGACACCTGCTCATTCATTGTTTCTTTTGAAGTCAAGGATATTTTAAAAAAAGAGCTGATCCTGCTCTCTGATCTCTACAGTCCAGGGAAGATTTCTACTAGAAGCATTGCTGTAAGGATTTGATTGCATTCAGAGACAAAAGCAGCATTAGTGAGATCAGGATATTGAATGATCACCATCTCACCTCATCATCCCCAACTTGCTGTCTAATCCAAAAGTACTGGATGGAGCTCCACCATCCATCATTCCAGAGAACACAGCTCTTCCACTGCTCCACAGCTCAATACTGGGGGGCTTTACACCCCTCCTCTAGCCTACGCCTGGCATTGGGCAGCATGGTGCCAATAGGTCCATGATGTTGATCTGCTCCATAGAGTCCTATTCTATTGGCAGTACTTTTTAATACAGGGGCTAGACAAGCTGTGTGTGTGTGTGTGTGTGTGTGTGTGTGTGTGTGTGCGCATTTGCACATCTTTTTGAGCAATAAGTGCAACTTAAAGCAGCTGAATGCATTCATTGGAAAGGGTGTCCATAAATATTTGGACATAGTGTACATCGAATAGCTTAACTGTAGCACCGTCTGTATTTCATTCATATTTATAGGCCACAGTATTTAAGCATCCATTTGCAAGTGAACACCTCTGTGCAGTTTAAGGGGAGTGTGTTCTCATGTAGGCCTGCAGTTAGCACCATGCTAATAGGTGGGGTTATTATAAGCTTGCATTATTTCTCGGCTAGATTAGCCTCGACACCAGCCGACCAAATCCGTGGAAGGAGGACAACATCTCTGTTCCCTGAATTATTAAAAATCGCTCCACCGTGATGATAAATGATTGTTGTTTTGACTGATTTCCTGCAGTGTGTTCTGTTGCGCCTCATAACTCTGTATGGCACTAAACGCAAGTTTCTGTTCAGGTGTTTGAAAAATTCACCAAGGAGTCCACGTCCCTGCTGGACGAGCTTGCGGTCATTAATGAAAACGAGAAGACCAGCCAGCCGGACAAGGCCAGGTATTTCACGTCTCATTATCTTCAACAAAAACCAATGATTTGCTCCACGGTTCTGTTTTACGTTACACACCCCTGCAGTGTCTCTCCCTCTCTTTTATTAAATGATATTAAGTATTCATGAATCTGTCCTCTCTCCGATTACTAAAGTGATTTATAGGATAGTTTTGGAGCGGGATCACTGCAGCGAGGACATACGCCCTGCTTATTAGAGGGGTGTTTTTTGGGGGGGGTTATCGTGGGAAGTTATTTTACCCCTGCTCATAATGAACTTACTGATGGACTCATAAAAGAACTCCTAATGATTAACTACATCAGTCAAATGCACCAGGGCCTGCACCAGGGCCTGCACCAGGGCCTGCACCAGGGCCTGCACCAGGGCCTGCACCAGGGCCTGCACCAGGGCCTGCACCAGGGCGGTAAATTCTGGTATATGTAAGCTAGGCACCAAAAAAATCTTTGAAGCTCCAGATGTTTAAGGCCCCAAGTTGTCTTAAGGCCCCAAGATGTTTAAGGCCGCCAGTGGTCCAGCTGAATAAGGCGCGGTCACTATGACCACATTGCTAGTTCGAGTCCTGGTCATGCTGCTAGCAATCGGCAGCTGGAGCCCCGAGAGAGCGCAGTTGGCCTTGCTCTCTCCAGGGTGCGTAGCTGGCCCAGGTTCCTCCAGTGCAGTGCTGGCCGCTGCATCAGGACCGGGTACACGGTGCTGTCCTCTGAGAGCGTTGGTTGCTCCATGATGTAGCATTGGCAGCAATTCAGACAAAGTGGCAGTGGATGGCTGCACACGTGTCGGAGGAGGCGTGCATCGGGGGGCGGGGGGAGAATGTGGGTGGGTCAGGTAATAGGTGATGCTTTATGGTCCATTTTTTTTTTTTTATATGTATTTATATCGGTCATATCAATCTAAATGTCATCCAGTGACCTGGTAATTCCATTAGCTTGTGGCTAGTCCTCTTCTGCAAGCAGATATTAATCGACACCAGGCTGTTGTCTGTCCTCTGTCAGGCTGAACTGTTTGAATTGTGAACCTTTAATTAATGAGCGGTTTAGAAGGGATTAAAGATTGGAAAAGTTTGCAGAAGCATTGCACAAAGGTTTGCATAGTAATTAGGTGCTCTATGCAGTCGCTGATGTTCTACTATTTGCAGCATCTCCATCATCTCTGAACGCACAACGTGGATCGCCTTATTTTAAATGAGCGATTTTTGGAAGTTTCTCAGAAGCTCCGCTGTTTGTATGTGTGGGCAGTCCATAATGTTGATTCTGGGCAAGCGGGAGGGGGAGGGGGGCTCTGCTGCACCATTCTGACATTCTTTTACCCCTTCAGGCCTTCGGACTGCAACGCCCTGCCTTCGTTTGACCCTGAAACTGTCCTCCAAACTGGTAAGCTTTCTCCTCCCTGATCACCTTCCTTCCTTCCTTCCCTCCTCCTCCAAAATCTAGTGGAACGCCTTCTTCCCTGGACAGTAGAGACAGTTACTCTAACAGAAGCAGGATCAGCTCTTTTTAGTAGCCTTGATTTCAGATGGTGTCCGAATACTTTTGTCATTGTAGTGTATATTATCCTTCATTGTTGTGTACACTCTGATTTGAGATATTTTGTTTAAGGATGTCACAATCAAGTTAATTCACCCGCCCCAACCAACCAAATCCGAGCCTCTTAACGCTGAGTATCAGCTGATACAGATCTGATCTGATCAGCTCCACAGTTTAGATCAGACGAGCTGCTGATCAATCTGATCAGTAAAATCCTTTATTTTCAGGATCAGTTTCTATAATCAGACTTTCTGGACTGACTGATTTAGTTTAGTCGAGACTTTTCTTAAAATTATGTTTTATAGTGTTTAATATCTTATAATCCAGTCTGATCTCCTCCCTGACCAATCAGCTCCCAGCTCCTTTACAACACTGCAGTCTGATCACTTCCTGTAGTGGTACACAGTCTGGACTGGTATCTGTGGTTGTTGGTCTACTGGTGTGTAATAACTGGTTTATAGTGGGTGAATGTGCTGTGTGTGTGTGATTGGTGTTTCTATAGCGTGTGTGTGTTAGCATTAGCGTTAGCCTCCACTCGGTTCTGAATGGGTTCTTCAGTGCTGGTTTATAAACAGAGAAAGGCGAGTGAGCGGTTCTGTGGTTCTCCCGCTGGTAAAACGGAGCGTTTCAGTGAGAGTTTTATAAAGGTCAGATATTATGGTCTGTTTTCAGGTTCCACTGTAAAATAGCTCCACACTGCAGAACCTCAACTCCTTTATTTAGCTTTATTTAGAGGTCTTTTATTGGGACGCCTGCTCATTCACTGTTTCTTCGGAAATCAGGGCTATTAAAAATAGCTTCTCCTGCTTTCGTTGGAGGAACTGTCTCTACTGTCCAGGGAAGAAGACTTTCTACTAGATTTTGGAGGAGCATTGCTGTGAGGATTTGATTGCATTTAGTTAAAAAAAAAAAAAAAAAAAAAAAGTGTCCACCCCAATCTCCACCCTAAAAGTACTGGATCGAGCACCAACCATCATCCACTGCTCCACAGCTTACCTGCTCCAGAGAGTCCTCTTCTGTTGACCGTACTTCTCTACAGGCACACCAAATATTGGTGTGTGTGTGTGTGTGTGTGTGTGTGTGTGTGTGTGTGTGTGTGTGTGTGTGTGTGTGTGTGTAATTGGAGTGTTCGTGTAGCTTTACTGTGCTGCTCTTTGGAGGACAGAGCTGTGTCCACTGAAGGAAGCTTTGTGTCCAGACTGGTCTCTGTGTCTCTACACGGTCACCCGCTCTGAACAAGGCCATTGTGAGTGTTTAGATGACTCATGGCCTGCGCCGCCGCCAGCCTCGCGTACTGAACGCTGAAGAGGCTCTAAATCCTCTGTTTGTTTACAAAGAGTGTGAGGACAGCAGTGCGGGGCTGGACGGGAGACGCGGCACTCACACACCAGCCGTGTTGGGCAGAGGGAGGGGTTTGTTGGGCTTTGTGCTCGTGAGTGGCTCTTAAGGAGCTCATGTTTGGGTTGTTGTGAGAGAGCTGGACTTCAGTTTTCTGAATGTGAACAGTCTGACCCTGAATGCTCAATACTGAATACTGAATACTGAATACTGAATACTCCACTATCAGCACCATTTACTCTCCTCTCTTCTCCTCTCTTCTCCTCTCTTCTCTTCTTCTCTCCTCTCTTCTCTTCTCTTCTCTTCTCCTCTTCTCCTCTCCTCTTCTCCTCTCCTCTTCTCCTCCTCTCTTCTTCTCATCTCTTCTCCTCTCCTCTTCTCTCCTCTTCTCCTCTCTTCTCCTCTCTTCTCCTCTTCTCTTCTCCTCTCCTCTTCTCTCCTCTTCTCCTCTCTTCTCCTCTCTTCTCCTCTTCTCTCCTCTTCTCCTCTCTTCTCCTCTCCTCTTCTCCTCCTCTCTTCTTTTCTTCTCCTCTCATCTCCTCTTCTCTCCTCTTCTCCTCTCTTCTCCTCTCTTCTCTTCTCTTCTCCTCTCATCTCCTCTTCTCTCCTCTTCTCTCCTCTTCTCCTCTCTTCTTCTCTTCTCCTCTCATCTCCTCTTCTCTCCTCTTCTCCTCTCTTCTCCTCTCTTCTCCTCTCTTCTCCTCTCTTCTTCTCTTCTCCTCTCATCTCCTCTTCTCTCCTCTTCTCCTCTCTTCTCCTCTTCTCTCCTCTTCTCCTCTCTTCTCCTCTTCTCCTTTCCTCTTCTCTCCTCTTCTCCTCTCTTCTCCTCTTCTCCTTTCCTCTTCTCCTCTCTTCTTCTCCTCTCTTCTCTCCTCTCTTCTCTCCTCTCCTCTCTTCTCCTCGCTTCTCATCTCCTCTTCTCTTCTCATCTCCTCTTCTCTTCTCTTCTCCTCTTCTCCTCTCCTCATCTCCTCTTCTCTTCTCCTCTTCTCTTCTCTTCTCCTCTTCTCCTCTCCTCATCTCCTCTTCTCTTCTCTTCTCCTCTTCTCCTCTCCTCTCCTCTTCTCTCTTCTTCTTCTCCTCTCTTCTCATCTCCTCCTCTCTTCTTCTCCTCTTCTCCTCTCCTCTCCTCTTCTCTCTTCTTCTTCTCCTCTCTTCTCATCTCCTCCTCTCTTCTTCTCCTCTTCTCCTCTCCTCTCCTCTTCTCTCTTCTTCTTCTCCTCTCTTCTCATCTCCTCCTCTCTTCTTCTCCTCTTCTCTCTTCTTCTTCTCTTCTCTCTTCTTCTTTTCCTCTCTTCTCCTCTTCTCCTCTCCTCTTCTCCTCTTCTCTTCTCTCTTCTCCTCTCTTCTTCTCTCCTCTCCTCTCTTCTCCTCTCCTCTTCTCCTCTTTCCTCTTCTCCTCTTCTCCTCTCTTCTCCTCTTCTCCTCTCTCCTCTTCTCCTCTTCTCATCTCTTCTCCTCTTCTCCTCTTCTCTTCTCTCTTCTCTCTTCTCCTCTCTTCTTCTCTCCTCTTCTCCTCTCTTCTCTTCTCATCTCCTCTTCTCTTCTCCTCTCTTCTCTTCTCATCTCCTCTTCTCTTCTCCTCTTCTCCTCTCTTCTCTTCTCTTCTCCTCTTCTCTTCTCCTCTCTTCTCTTCTCCTCTCTTCTCTTCTCATCTCCTCTTCTCTTCTCCTCTTCTCATCTCCTCTTCTCCTCTCTTCTCTTCTCATCTCCTCTTCTCTTCTCTTCTCCTCTTCTCTCTTCTTCTTTTCCTCTCTTCTCCTCTTCTCCTCTCCTCTTCTCTCTTCTTCTTTTCCTCTCTTCTCCTCTTCTCCTCTCCTCTTCTCCTCTTCTCTTCTCTCTTCTCCTCTCTTCTTCTCTCCTCTCTTCTCCTCTCCTCTTCTCCTCTTTCCTCTTCTCCTCTTCTCCTCTCTTCTCCTCTTCTCCTCTCTCCTCTTCTCCTCTTCTCATCTCTTCTCCTCTTCTCCTCTTCTCTTCTCTCTTCTCCTCTCTTCTCCTCTCTTCTTCTCTCCTCTTCTCCTCTCTTCTCTTCTCATCTCCTCTTCTCTTCTCCTCTCTTCTCTTCTCTTCTCCTCTTCTCTTCTCCTCTCTTCTCTTCTCATCTCCTCTTCTCTTCTCCTCTTCTCATCTCCTCTTCTCCTCTCTTCTCTTCTCATCTCCTCTTCTCTTCTCTTCTCCTCTTCTCATCTCCTCCTCTCTTCTTCTCCTCTCTTCTCCTCTCTCCTCCTCTCTTCTAGTGTCCTCTTTTCTTTTGTCCTGCCCTCTCCTCCTTTCTTCTCCTCTCTTCTCCTGACCTCTCCACCTTTCTTCACTTCTCTCTTGTTGTTTCTTCTCTTGTCCTTTATTCTCTTCTCCTCTCTTCTTTTGTTTTCTCCTTTTGTTGTTCTGAAAAATGACCAAATCTGTATTTATTTATCCGAGCCGTCTGTTTTCTCATCTGTTACACCACTGCTCTAAACTCTGAGCCCCTATTATCCTGAGCCACAATGTGTTCTGCACTCTCTCGCTCTCCCTCTCTCTCTCAGGTCATGAGCTGCTGTCTGAGCTGCAGCAGAGGCGCTTTAATGGCTCTGAGGGCGGCGGCGGCGGCGGGGGCGGCGGAGGGACGGCCTGGTCTCCGATGGACGATGAGCTCTTGGCGCAGCCTCAGGTGATGAAGCTGCTGGACTCGCTGAGGGAGCAGTACACCAAATACCAGGAGGTGTGCCGCCAGCGCAGCAAACGCTCGCAGCTCGAGGAGATCCAGACCAAGGTCATGCAGGTAACACACCCAGGAGGTGCCCACCTTCCTGCCCACCTCTCTTCTCCTTTCCTCTCTCCTCTCCTGTCCAAGTCGTTTTGGAGCATTTCTATTGGTCCATGCATCAAGAAATTCTGATCCAATATAAAGAACAACTGCCAGATTCACATTATGGCAAAAAGTGAAATGGACATGCAAGGTTTTTCCGTGGTATTTTTTCACGCTCTCTTTGGCAAAAAGGACAATTTTCTCTTTCTTTTTTTTTCTTTTTTCTATGTACACTATATTGACAAAAGTATTGGGACACCTGCTCAATCATTGTTTCTTCTAAATTGACCCTGGTTTTGTCGGAGTAACTGCCTCTACGGTCCAGGGAGGAAGGAACATTCCTATAAGGCTTTTGATTGCATTCAGCAACAATAGCATTAGTGAGGTCAGGATGGAGGAGGAGGAGGAGGAGGAGGAGGAGGATGATGATCACCACCACCCTACCTCATCATCCCCAACTTATTCCAAAAGATGTGGATGAAGCTCCACTATCCATCATTCCAGGGGTTCCTCCACAGCTCAATGCTGGGGGGCTTTACACCCCTCCTCTAGCCCACGTCTGGCATTAGGTAGCATGGTGCCAACAGGTCCATGTTTATCTGCTCCAGAGATTCTAGGACTAGACAAGCTGTGTGTATGTGTGCATTTGCACATCTTTGTCAGCATGGGTGCAATGTACAGTAGGTGTAAGTTCCGTATTGGTTGAAAGTTTGGGTTTCGTGCCTTCCAACTTTTTGAATGAGCTACACGTGAGAACGTGAGTGAGCTCCAGGGTGGGTCTGGTGCGCCCACTCGGCAGACCAGGCCGTTTCTACTGTCCAGCTGGTGTGGAACTGGGGCAGGTGTGTAATAAATGAAGCTGAAGTTCTTCTTTGGTGAAGTTTTCTTCCGGGGAGATGAATGTCTCCCACGTGGGCAGCTTACAGTCCTCAAGGTTAAGCTCTCCAGTGTTGCGCAAGAGTTTATACACTTCTGCTTTCTCACAGAGCGAAAACCTCTGAAGCTGAAATCCAGCAGAGCTTAGCGCTTCCCCAGCTCCGCTGCACCTGCTCCATAATTAACTGATGATAAACGTAGTAATTAAGTGATGGAACTAAATGCAGCTGCTAGAGTGATAACCGCCGCAGGCAGGAGGGTGAGCATCACGTCTCGTCTCACATCGCCGAGCCGTTCGCCAGTTTCCTGCAGACCGGATTTGACTGACGTCCGCCTGTTAGTTTTAGAAGGTTTCTGTAAATGGTTTTTAGAACCGTCGTGGGACGTCCTGTCTGACGGAGTGTGTTCCTAACGGGATCTTGATGTCGTCTAAAGCTGTGTGGAAATTGTTCTATCTGAAAGCCGCTGACGCAGCCTTCAGTTTTTCTGCTGTTCATGCTCAGCCAGCTCAGATCAGTCCGGCTGTTTCTGCTGACAGTCAGGAAAAAACCCTCAAAACGATTCATTCACTTCAGATAAGGTTTAGTAACGTATCTTTATTTGGTGAAGCATCTTCAGCTTCAGTTTCTAGGTATGAAAGCTGCTGTGCTATGATCATACCAATAAGAGATAGAAAAAAAAAAAAAAAAATGTAATTAATTAAAAAAGTAGATTTTTATAGTTATGAAATGTAATGTATTTTTAAGGGAAATTAACTAATATTATAAATATTTTGTTATATATTTTTGTAGTATTTCATAGTATGGTTATAGTATGTTTACTATATTTTATAGTATTGTAATCGAATTGTGATTATAATTTTTTTCATATTTATTTTACTGTACTAAAGCCAAATACCATTTTTTACAAATGCTGTTTAGAGTTAAATTTGAACTATAATATATATATATATATATATATATATATATATATATATATATATATATATATATATATATATATATATATATATACACAGTGGGGAGAACAAGTATTTGATACACTGCTGATTTTTCAGGTTTTCCCACTTGCAAAGCATGTAGAAGACTGTAATTTTTATCATAGGTACTCTTCAACTGTGAGTGATGGAATCTAAAACAAAAATCCAGAAAAATACATTGTATGATTTTTAAATAATTAATTTCCATTTTATTGTGGGAAATAAGTATTTGATCATCTATCAACCAGTAAGAATTTTGGCTCTCACAGACATGTTACTTCTTCTTTAAGAAGCCCTCCTGTTCTCCACTCATTACCTGTATTAACTGCACCTGTTTGAACTCGTTACCTGTATAAAAGACACCTGTCCACACACTCAATCAGTCAGACTCCAGCATCTCCACAATGCCCAAGACCAGAGAGCTTTGTAAGGACATCAGGGATAAAATTGTAGACCTGCACAAGGCTGGGATGGGCTACAGGACAATAGGCAAGCAGCTTGGTGAGAAGGCAACAACTGTTGGTGCAATTATTAGAAAATGGAAGAAATGCAAAATAACGGATAATCTCCCTCGGTCTGGGGAGCCATGCAAGATCTCACCTCGTGGAGCATCAATGATCTTGAGGAAGGTGA